>NC_138930.1:5618169-5665377 GCF_965231255.1 Vanellus vanellus
GGGGGAGATGGTTTTTCCTTCGCGGATCCCGGCCTCCGCCCCGCCGCCTTCGCCCGGGGAAGGCTCCGGTGTGTCCCCCCCCCAGCCCCATTCCCTGCCGGAGCCTCAGCTCCGATCCAACCCCACTCGGATGGGATCAGACATCGTCTGTACCTACCGGATCCGACCCCCCCAGCGCTCCCCCCGCCGCCAGCCCAGCCGTTCCCATCCCACCCGCGCAGCGGGGAGTCTCGCCCGGGCTCGGGAGCCGCGGATGGTGATGTGGATACATTGGAACGTGCGCGGGAGCCGCCCTGCCTCTGCCTTCGTGCATCTCCCCGCCGCTACCGCCACCGCCGCCGGCCCCTCCAGCCCGCCATGGCCGCTGGGACCTGGGCTACCGCTGGGGCGGCCGCCCTTCCCAGCCGGAGCTGGTCCAAGCTGGGGCTTGGCAGCCCAGCGGCACCAAAATAGCCCTGGCAAAGGCATCGTCCGTGACACCCTCCTGCCGGGGGCCTCGGCAAAGAGGGTGACTTTGTGGCCTCCTCAGCTCTTTTGTCCCTGCTTGGGGACTTTCTCCCGCTCACCTCCGTCCCCCCTCAGGGACGGGATGGGAAGTTGAGAGGGAGCTGCCCGGATTAGCGGGGAAGCGGCACCGGCACCGCCGCCGCGCACGAGGCCTCACCCTGCCCACGGGGAAGTGGAGGGGGGGGGCTCTGGCTGCCAGGACTCCGAAATAACCCCGGCACTAAGCACCCACCGCTGGCCCTGCATGGGCGTCCCTCGGGAGCCAGCGGTGTTTCGGGAGCCGTAACAGTTATCCCCGGCTCCTGCATCTGCGGCAGGGTTGGGGATGCTCCCAGGTGTGTGTGTGTGGGGGGGGGCAGATGTGCAAATTTTATGACCGGTGATGCTCCTGCAAACCTCTGGCTCATCTCCGGCACCTGGCAGTCATCCCAGTGCTCCATGAGCCCCCCCACTTTGGCACCTGTGGGCTGGGAGCGAGGCAAGACCTACTCCGAAGGTAGCCGGAGCGGTGGGAGCCGGATGTCCCGCCGGAGGTCCAGCCAGAGACCCCCCCTCCCAGGTTCTACGGATCTGCCGGGGGCTGGGAGAGGGAAGAAGGTCTCCAGCCAGACCCCTGGAAGGACACCCAGCTCCCGCCGCTTTGCTCGGATGCCTCCTCGGAGCCTGGTTTCGGCGCCGAGGCGATGCGCCCGCGCTGCCTGACCGAGAGCCGGCAGCCGGGCACAAAGCCCTGCGCGTGCCGTAGCCGGCAGCACCCGGTCCCGGGGGCCATCGGGGAGCAGCCCGGCCAAGCTGGCCTGGCAAAAACCTCTGTACCGGCGAACGCCGGCAGCACCCGAGGAAACGGGCACGCCACAGCGCCCGGGGGACGGAGCCGCGCTGTAAGAGGCCACGTGGCCCAAATCGCAGCCGCGTCTCCCCGGTGCCGAGGGGGATCTTTCCTCTCCCCCAGCCACCGCCGGTCAGCTCTGCACGTCACCCGGCTGCCACCGCTGGCTCGGGCCTGTGGGCCGGAGCGGGGAGGGCATCTCAGTGGGGCATCCTTTGGCAAAACCTCCTTCCCAAAAGCACCGCGGCTTTTCAAACGAGAGAGGGGAGCTCCGGTGCTCACCCCCCTCCCCACCAGTAGCTCCGGCGAACTGGTTTCCAGCCGGGAGCTCAGATCGGCTGCCAAAGGATGGGAGCAACAAACCGGGCACAGCGGGGGGAGAGAGGGAAGGTTGCAACACACTTTCAATTCTCCCATCTGCTGAGTATTGTTTGAGAAAAACAATGAGGCCGTTCTTTAAATGCAACCTTCGGGAGATCCTTGCTTTCCCCGCGAGGCGCCTACCGCTCCGTGCCCGCCTGCCCCGGCTAGGCCTGCCCTGCCGCTCGCGCCGGCCGTGCCGCCGAGGACCCCGCTGCTTCTGCCCGATCCGATCTTAAATCCTCGCCGGGGGAATAATAAATCCTGTTTGAAGTGCGCTTTACGAAGCCGGATCGGAGGGCGAGGACGGGCACGGGGCACGGCGGGCAGGATAAGGCCTGCTGCTCGAGAGACGCCGAGCGGGCCAGGCTGGTCGGCGCTCGCCCCGCGCCGCTCTCCGCCGCATCACCTTGAACTCGCTGGGGCCTCGCGCGATAAATCAGCCGCCTTCCTCCGGCGCGCCGAGGCGCCCGCCAATAATTCACCTTTCCCGGGCGGCTCTGCGCTTCCCTTCCCGCCTGCGGTTCTCTCCGTACCGGGGCAGAGAGCGAACCCGCCGCGTGCCCAGTGCCGCCAGCGCGCCCGGGCGGGCGCTAAACAAGGCCCAGCCGCCGGGGCCCAGCTTGCGGCCTTGGCTATCTCGAAGCAAGCAGGGAATAGCTTTTTTTTTTGGTGCTTTTTTTATTCCCCCCGCGCTCGGGAGCGCTGGGGATGGATGCCGGGAGCCGTGGCTTGAGCCTTGCTTTGACCCGGCGGGTTTTTTCGTCTCTCGCAGGGGTGGCTGCAGCGCGGCGGGGTGCGGACAGGGCCGTGGCGACGCGGCGAGGCTCGGCGGGCAGAGGAGCCGTGACCAGGCCCTGCCAAACCGGCCACGCTCCCCTTGGAGAGCGGGGAAGGCGGTTCCCCCCGGGCAGCCCCGGCACGGCGAACTCGAGGGAGGGAAAACTGCCACGGTGGCGGCGAGAGATTCATCCCGGCCCAGGGCTGCCTGCGGCGGGGAGGGCCTGGAGGTGGTTTTGGCACCCAGAGGGAAAGGGGGGGACAGTGCCATCACCCTTTGGGGGTGATGGGGGCGAAGATGGCCCTGGCGACAGGGATGGCTTGCCCCGTGCCTGCCTTCGGGATGCTTCCCTGCAGCCCGCCGTGTCCCCCCCCCCCCGTCTCTCTCGGCATGGCGGCACCTGCCCTCGGCACAGGCCGAGCCCTGGATGGCAGGGATGGGGCTGGTGGCGGTGACGGGGAGTATCGCCGGGGTCTGTCGCTGGAGGGGAAGAAGGAGGGCTTGGGGGGCGTCTGGTGGGGGGGAGGCAAAATATCTCCTCTGCGACGTTGGCGCGCTGCCTGCCGCCCCCGGCCGTGCTGTGGCTCTTCCTGCGCGAGGATGGCAATGCCGGCGCTGAGCACCGCCGAGGGGGCTGAGCGCTCACAGGAGGGGGCTGGAGGTGGGGGTGGGGGCTCCTGTGCCCCCCCCCCCCGCTTTCCTCCCAGTTCTTGCACCCGAGCTGGGGGGGGGGGTTGCAGGCAGGGCCTCGGGGTGGTGGGGACGTGATTTGTTCCTCGGGGACCCACGGGGTGGGGATTTCTCCCGCGGCGCCTCGGGGTGCGCCGGGCAGGTCGGGGCAGGGCATCGATGGGTGCTCAGCCCTGCCGGGTCGGGCTGGCACCGCGTGGCATCACCGGTGACATCCCCACGGAACAGCCGGGGGCTGCCGGTGGGGCTGAGCCCAAGAGGGGCACAGCCTCTTGGGGGGGAGGGGCAGAGGTGCCCGGCGCCAAGCACGTGTGGGTTTTGAGTACTGAAAAACCTTCGGAGGCTTTGGATGCACCGAATCGGCACAGGCTCAGCCTCCCTCCCTGCCCGGGCCAGTTGGGTGCCCTGCGACGGTGTCACCCTCAGGGAGGGGACGCAGACCCCCCGGGATGTGCCAGCTTGCAGGGTGGGGACGCACAAGGGTCCCCGCGGGTATCCCGGGGCCTGGCTCGCAACCGAGCGGGCGGCTGGGCTCGCCATCCGTCACGTCGGCCCTGGGCGGGCATCCCCCCGCAGCCGCGCCGCGCTGTGCCAGCTTGGCCGGCACCCAACGCCCTGCGCCGGCCGCCAAGGCCCCGGCGCTTCCCAAGTCCTGGAGAGGAGCTGGGAAAGGATCCCGTGGCCCAGGTGCGGCAGCGCGCTCACGCGCCGGGGGACCCGCGGGCCAGCCCCTCTGCCAAGGATTGATTTCTCGGTTAACTCGCTGCTGCTTTAAAAGCGCATTAATCCTCCCTTCCCCCGGCGAGCAGCCAGCTCTAATCAGCATTTTGGGCAAAAATCCCCAGGTCTGGGCTTTCGGGCTGCCCGCCGTGGGCATCGCCATCCCGGCCGCCGCCACCGCTCCGGGAGGGGCCTTCGGCAGCGCGGCCTGGCACGGGAATGCCAGGATCAGGCCCTCCTGCTGATCCCCCCCCCCCCGGCTTCCCTGGGATTTTGTTCAAGTCCGTGGCCAGGTGGATTTCTTAAAAAAATTGGGTTTTTTTTTCTTGTTTTTTAAGAAGGCTTTGCTCTCCTTGCAAAGGGCCCCTGCATTCCCTTCGCGGGGAAACGGTATTTTTGACCGGCTGTAGTCCAAAAAAAACCCCCAACATGTTTCTGATCACGAAAAACCAAGAAATATTTTTGCTTTCAAAGGAAAAAAAAAAAACAACAAACCACCACCAACAACAACAAAAAAAAAAAAACGAGAGAGAAATGTTGATTTTCCACCCAGACATTTCCCCTTTCCCCGAACCAACCCCGAAACGAGAGGCGCCGCCGCTCCCTCCTCGCCCAAGGATGCCACATCCCGGGGACACGGTCCCGCTGGGGACACGGCGGATGCCGCTCAGGACTCCTCACCGGCGGTGAGGGTGATGGCAGTGCTAAGCGTGCGCCCTGCTCTCCGCTCGCGTCCCCCTTTGCCGGCTGCTCCCACCTTGCACCAGGCACGGCGGGCTGCCGGGGAGGACGGAGAGAGCGCCGGTGACATTCCTCCTGTCCCCGGGGAGCCACATGTCACCCTTTTTGCTGCAGAACTCCCTGCTCGCCAGCTCGCCTCGCCCCGGTCCGACGGGCGACGGGGCTGTTTCGTCCCACGGTTGCTTGGCAGGAGCTGCGATGTGCCGGATCTCGCACCCCCCTCCCTCCCACCATCCCCTGGCTCCTGCCCGGGCGATTCGGGAAAGGGAGACGACGACGACGGCGGCAGCGGCGGCGGCGCGGGCTGTAATGTGACCCCCGCCGCGCTGCGCCGCAAAATCTCCTTTAGTAACCTGTGCGCCAGGACAGGCGAGCGGCGCGCCGTGAATACCAATGAAGCGGCGCTGGCGAAAAGTGCAGAGTAAAGGGTTTTTTGATGGAAATGGCATTGCATGAGAAAAAGAGCGAGCGCGAGCCCGCGCCGGGAGCCTGCGCCTGCCCGCCAGCCGACGCCGCGCACATGGGCGCGCCGGGGCGAACGCATGGGTGCGCACGTGCGGCCCGGGAGCTTGGGGGCCACAGGCGATGGTACGGTGGGGTGCCGGGACCGTGCCGCCCCGGCGAGCCTGAGGGCGGTGGGGTGCGGGTGAGCGAGCGGAGGGGGCTGCGAAGCGCCGGTCAAGGGGGCGCGTGGCCAGAGCCGGGGGGGGGGCTGCCACAGGCAGCACGTCCCGCAGGGGCCCAAGCGCTTCCCGCGGCACCGTACGGCTCCGGCCACCGTCTGGTTGCGGGGAACCGCTCCTCTCCCCCGGCGAAGCTGCGCCGCTGATCAAAGACGCGGGCGGGGAGGCGGCGGGCCTGTGCGAGCAAGAGCCCCTGGCCGCGCGCCACCCCACCTTCCCGCTCCGCTCCCCCGGGAGTTTGTTAAACAAATTTCTCTAATTGCACAAGCCGAGGAGTTTGTTGGGGAAAAAAGCCGGGGAAATTCCCCTCCTCTGGGCCACCCCTTCCCCGTTTCCCCCCTGGGGCAGCCGGCGGAGAGCGAGCAGGTCCCTCCCTGCGCCCCCCACCCCCCCCAGGCTCTGCGGAAGGCTGCGACCCCGACGCCTGCGGGAGGCAGCTGTGGGGTGTCCTCAGGTCACCCCTGCCTGCACGGGGACGTCCCCCGCTCGACCTCCTTGGAGCCAGGTCACCCACGTCCCCTCTCGTCCGGCCCCCGGGGTCAGACGCTGTCACCTAACGCGGTGACACCCGGCACCGCCGGCTGCCCTCGCCGGCTGGCGTTCTCCATCGCTTGGTTGAGCCCCCCCCCCCCGCTGGAAACGGGGCCTTTGCGAGCCGCCCGTGGGCAGCCCCTGACACCGAATCCCGTCGGATTAACGAGCGTATGGGATAAAAGCCTCGGCTTGGCGGCGGCTCTTTACCGGGTGGGGGCTGTGGCGGCAGTCCTGCCAAGAAGGGAGGATGCGCGGCCGGACGCCTGCCCCGGCTCCCGCTGAGGTCATGGCTATAGATAGCCCGGGAGGGTGCAGGGTCGAGGGCAGGATCCGTGCGCACCGTCGCCAGCTGCACCGGGTGCCCCGCGGGCACCCACTGCCTGGGGGTGGCGGGGGCACTGCCGTGGCTCCGGGGGTCGCTGGCAGCCGGGGTGGGGGGGTCGGTTGGACTACCGGTTATCGCCGGGTGACAAACTAGCGCTGCAGGCTGTGACCCTGCACCCGCAGGGACGTGCTGCCGCCGGCATGCCCGGCCCCACCGAGCATCGCCCAGCGCCGCCGTCCCTTCTCCATCCTCCGCGGCGAGCGGGGTCCGGCAGCTTGGGGCTCCGTGGTCGGCGCAGCGATTCGGGGGTGGCTTTCGCTGTTTGTTTTCTCACCGGGTTTCCTTCCCCCCGCAGCTGCTCTCAGGCGAAAGCTGAGCTGGGGCATCCCCACCGCCGGGGTGCACCCATGGGTGCAAAGCTGCCGTGTCGGGGAAGGCGAGGTTGGGGTTCGCCCCCTCCAGCAGTCCCCGTCCCGGTGCAGCTCAACTCCCCCCAAAAGCAGGCGCGTCCCCGGGGTGCCCCCGCCAGCCCCGCGGGGCTCTGGAGCCGCCGGGGTGGCTGGGGAAAGCGTTGTTGATGAGGGCACTAAAAATAGAGAGGGACTGGGATCTTAATGGGACTTTGTGGGAAACCTGGAAACATTTTCTCATCCCCGTAAATGAGTCCAGATGCATTAGCGATGACTGCATCGCATCCTGAGGTACCGCCGGAGGGAACCGGGACGCGCTCGCCAGCCTCTTCGCCTTGCGGTGGTGAATTGGTTGGAGAAGGGAGTCGCCGGCAGCAGTGCCGTGGCCGAGCCGTGGCCTCGCCGTGTCCTGTGCGAGGATGGCGACAGGAGCCGGGTGGCCGCAGCTCGCCCGGCATCGCCGTGGTGAGGACTCTGCCCGCACAGCCGGTCCCCATCCCGGGGGGATTCTGTGCCCGCCACCCGTGGGTGCGTACGTGGATGCTGGCGGCTCTACGTGTGGCGGGAAGCGTGCGAGCGCGCGCGGGCTGGTAACGGTGCCGCAGCCCCTAAACCTTAGCGCTTTGCGAAGCCGCCCCAGGGCCTGAGGCAGGTAGTGGGGAGAGTTGAGGTGACACGGGAGGTCGCCCCGGTCCAAGCGCCAGCGGGGCTGGCAGCGCTGCGCCCCGCTGGCGCCCTGGTGCCTCCCGTCGATGTGTCGAGCTGGCAGGATCCTGCCTGACGGAGGGGTTTCCTTCTTGCTCGGCCGTGGAGCCCGTGGCTGGGGTATTGGCTCTCGGAGCGCTCGGCCCCACTCGGGGACCTTGGACTCCCCCATGGGATGGCTCGTGGCCAGCCTGGGCAAGTAGCCCAGGGCGGGTGGCTGGTGGACTCCACGTCACGAGGCAGGTTGGCACGGCCGTCTCCGCGGTATGGCAGTGTCACTTAGCGGTTACAGCGGTGGCCCGGGAGGCAAGGACAGTCCCACCCCGTGCCTCAGTTTACCTCCAGGTGGGTACAGCACCCGGTGCGGGAGAGGGGCACTCGCCCCCTGCCCCAACCGTGGGCACTGACTCGTCATGTGGGGGGACAAGGGGACCAGCCACAGCCACCAGCCTCCGCGCCGGGCACCGCCAGAGCCCGACGTACCAAACAGAGTCCCTTTGTCCGGGCTGGCCCCCACTCCTGCCGCTTGGGAAGCGTCCAAAACTCTCCCGAAATAGGACCCAGCCGGGCTCAGCCTTTGAATCTCCCCAGGAAGGCTCTGCTGAGCTGCCGAAAGCGGATGAAAACCCCCTCCTCGGCCCCGTTAAAGCACTTCAGCGCTTGTGCCACACTCGGGGCAGTGCTGACCCTTTGGGGACACCCTCGTCTCCCTTTGCTCTCCGGGAGAGCCTGTCGCCACCCTGTGCCTCAGTTTCCCCATCCTTAGCTGGAGGGTCCCAGCAGGGTGTCCCCAACCCCCCCGGGGAGCCCGTAAGGTGCCGGAGCGGAGGTTGAACCGCTGCCACCTCCGTGGCACAGCAAAGGCGATGGGGCTGCCGGGGAGGGGGGGGCATGAACTCTTCACCGCCGGGGCTCCGGGGGCAGCCGATCTTCCCGCAAGGTCGCCGGCTCCTCGACGAAAGGCCGGGGCTATTTTTAACCGGTGACTTGCTCCAACCCGCCGGAGATTGGATTTGCGGCGGGGTGAGCACCGCGAGCCCGTCGTGGCATTCCCCGTCACGGGGTGCGGAGACACCCCCCTCCGGTGCCATCTCCCCTCCTCCCGGTGGGCAGCTCCGGGAGGGAGTTGAGGACCCCTTCTCTGCACCCCCACACCTTTAATAGTGCGTGTTGCTGAGGGGGGGTGGGGGGGGGGGTGGGGGAAGGAATTAATCCCCCTCGGAAAGGCCAGGATGGAGCAGGCAGGGCTAAAAATATGTATGGAGGGAAATAAAACCTCCTGCGTCAGGGGCTAAAGCCGGGCTCAGAGCCCCGGACTCGGGCTGGGGGGGGGGCCTGTCTGGTCCCAGAGCTTCCCCGGTGCTGGGGGGGGGGGATGCTGAGCCGAGGCTGCCTTGCTGCTTGTCCTCCCTGGGGGTGAACGTGGTGCCGCCAGCCCCGGAGTGTCTCTCCTGCCTCAGTTTCCCTCTGCGCTCCCGGGGGTGTAAGCCGCCGCTAAGCCCCGCGTCGCATCCCGGCAGTTCCCAGGCTGGGACCCCCAGTGCGCGGGGTGGGCGAAGCACTGGGGTTGAGGCACTGCTCCAGCCCTGCCACCCCCGGAGCCGCAGTCCCCACCGTGTGCCAGGAGCGGGGCTTCGGGGGGGGGGGGGGAGCAGGCCACCCCCGGAGCCCCCGCGCTGACGCAGGGCCGGGTGGAGGAGCTGGCAGCGCCGAGGCCTGTTGGCAAAGCAATTTTTTTTTTTTTTTTCTTTTTTTTTTTCCAGTTCCAGAAAACATTTCCCTTCCTCGGAGCCCCAGGGGGGTTTCGGCTGGGAAGCCACGTGGCCCCGGCACTGCCGGCCACGGGATGCTTCCCGGGGCGGGGGGACATCTCCTTGGCCATGGGCCGGGTTCTCTCCAAGCTCCCCCTATGCCGCTCGCGGGGTTCCTCCCGCACCCCAGCAGCCGCCGTCGCATCCTGTCTCTGCTGCAGGCTGGCCTGGCGGGTGCCGTGCCTCAGTTTCCCCATCTTTGGAAAGGCAGCACCACAGCCGGGGGGGGCAGGTGGGGTCACCCCGGGGAGGTGGCTGAGCTGTCAGCTCCTGCACCCCGAGAGGGACGGGCAGAGGCGGCAACTGGGGAAACTGAGGCACCTGGGGGAACTGAGGCATCTGGGGAAACTGAGGCACGGGGGAGATCCGACTGCCTTTGCAGACAGGCAGCGAGCAGCCCTGGGTGCTCCCATCACCAGCTCTCCTTCCTCAGCACCGTCCTGGCTCCTCTGCCCGCTGCTGCTGGCTGTGCCGCCGCTGGGTACCAGCCCTGGGGCATCCCTACCTCTTCCCCATGCCCTGGGCACGCCGCCTGGCTACCATCCCTGGGGCATCCCTACCTCTTCCCCATGCCCTGGGCACGCCACTCCCCGGTTTTGGGGTGTATTTAGGGACCAGCAACGCCAATTCTTGCTGGAGGTGAAGGTGCAAGCGAGCAGATCAGAGGCGGGGTGATGGGCACAAGGTTGGGGCAAGCGCTGTGCTGCCAGAGAAGCCCCCACCCTGGCTTCAACCCACCTGGGCCACCCCCGGCCGCCGTTTGCCGGCGGTGCTGCCTCCCCGGGGAGGGTTGTGCCGGCTGGCGCGGGCCCAGGCGGTGCCGGCACCTGAGCCCCGGGGGCTGCGAAGAGAGCTGCTTTTCTTCCTGCTGTTTTCCAAAAGCAACTGGCAGGTTCGCTGCTTGCCGCGGCCTCGCGTGACCCGCCGCAGCGGCCTCGGCGCGCTCCCCGCGCCCCCACTTGCAGCCGCACCACCTGCGAGGGCGAGCGCCGGCATCGCCTCCCGCCCCGGCACGTAGGCGCAGGCAGGCGGGCACCGGCCCGGCGCGGGGTGTTTGCGGCGCCCGCGGGGCGGCGAGGACCTGCCTGCGCTGGGATGGTTAAAAGGACCCGGCGGGGGATTTTTGGGCAGCCCAGGGCCGCTCGGCGAAGGGTTTGGGGCCACGGCGGTCCCAGGTCTGCTCCTGAGCGGGGCTGAGCGTCGCGGCAGTAAACGAAGCGCGGGAGCCCATTTCTGGCCTTGCGTCCGTCCTGGCTGACCCTGCCAACAGGGTGGCCGCATCCGGAGCGCGCTGAGGGTACGGTCCAGCCCGTACGCAGCCCTGAGCCGGCTGGAGGATGCTGTCTTCTCTGGGAGGGGGAAGGGGGGGGCGAGGAAAAACCCCGGGGTGCGGGGAGAGGAGCTGCGGGGAGGTGGCAACCACATACCGTCGTCACCTCCGCTCGCGCCGGTGGTGCCAACCATGCTGCCCCGGGCACCGGGGTTCCTCCGTGCCCCGGCGCGGGCCGCAAAAGGGGTTTTGCAAGCGCGGGGCTGTGTCATCCTCACCCCGGCTCAGCTGCCGCTGCCCGGAGCCTGGGGGGGGGCGTTGGGGGGGTGGGGGGGAGCGTGGCCATGACAGCCTGTTCTGCCCCACGGGCAGCTGCGGCGCGGGGATGGGTGTGCGTGGGTGAGGCCGGCACAGCTCGTACCGTCCCCGGGAGCTTCGGCCGCCGCCGCATTCCCTCCCCGTTGCCCGGCGTGCCTCGGTTTCCCTCTTCCCAACACGGCAATGCCGCTCGTCAGCGACGGGGAAGCCTCGTTAGGACTTGCCGAGCAGGCCGGGAAGCCTGGCCGCGCCACGCCGGCGAGCAGCAAAAATTATGAATAAGCTCTTGTTAATAAATACTTTATGATGAATCCAAATAGATTTCCTCCTCTAGAGCAATTATGGTAAAATGGGCTCTAATAGGGCGCAGGGCCGCCCCGGGAAGGGCTGGGTGCTTTTCAGGGCCTAAGTGCCTCCTTCCATCCCCTCTAATGAGCACTTCCCAATCATTTGCATCTGTCTCGGCAGCAGGTCTCATTACCAGGTTAACTTATTACCGAGAGCCGCTTTGGCGAACAGTTAAGAAGCGGCTACCGGAGGCTTTACTGGGGCCGCAGGAGAGCGTTTTGTCTGTGCCGAGGTCGCCCGTGGGCTCCGGCGAGGGGAAACCGAGGCAAGGCCAAGGAGCAAGTCCCCACCGTGCCCCTTTTGGGTACCGGGATTTGGGGATTCTCAGGATTACCGTCGTCTCGGTGGCTTCATCCCCTCCCCACCCCCCCACCCCCAACCGCCGCGCCAAGGCTTGCCGTGGGGGCACGGCACCCAGCACCCAACTTGCCAGCCCCTGCCCGGGCTCGCGCGGCCGCGGGGAGCGGGACCTGGCAGGAGCGGCGGCGGTGGGAGCCGGCAGCAGTTTGGAGGTGTGGGGCTGGCTGGCGGGGAGGCTGAGCATCCTTTCATAAAATAAACCCTGTGTGGTCCCTTGCAAGGACCGGGATGCGGCGAGGTCCTCCGCATCACTGCCTGCCCGCGGTGGGGATGGCGATCCCGGGGTCGGGGCCATGTCGGTGGGGAGCAAAACCAGCTCCTGAGGTGACTGACCCCTCTCCTGTCCTCCTCCTCCTCCTCCACCTCCTCCACCTTCCCCCTCCCTCCGTGAAAACTGCTCGGGAATTTCCTGAGGAAACGTTTTTTTCATTGGAAAATTCAGGCTGTTTGGACGAGGCGCTCGAGCGGAGGATGCTCGGAGGGCCGGCAAGCCCGTGCTGCGGTTGCCCGGCCACGGTGTTGTGTCCCTGTGTGGCACATAGCATCCTCCGCTGTCCCCAGGGTGGAGGGCACCCGCCGTGGCCGAGCAGCCGGCGTGCAGAGCCTCAGCACTGGCCGAGCTGGTGAGGACGGGCAAGAGCTAAACCCCAGGCTGCCGGAGGAGTTAATCCTGGCATGGCGTGCCCAGCTCCACGTGGAGCATCGCTCCTTCCCCTCTCTGCTCCACGGCGCGACCGGGACAGAGCCGGGTTTGACCCGTGCCTCAGTTTCCCCTTGTAGCATCTGGCACGGAAAGGCAGCGCTGGAAGGAGGGTGCGAAGAAGGGGTGGGGGGCCCTGTGCCGGGGCCGGCAGCACCCCGACGCAGGGCGTGCTCCTCCCGGAGTCGCGGAGCTTTACAAGCCCGGGCTGGATGGGGCCCAAGCACAGGCTCTCCTGCCAGATTCCCGTCCGGAAATGCCCCGGGAGCAGCCTCGTCTGGGGTATTGCAGCACGTCTCTGCTTCCCAACCCCGCGAAGGAAAAACAGCAGGAGAAACGCTTAACCAGCCCTTTGCCGGCGCTCCCCGCTGCCGGCTGGGGTGGGGGGGACGGCGGGGATCGGCGACGGGGACAGGCGGAAAGGCGCATCCCTGCCTTCGCTCGCCGAAGCGGAGCTGGGGGGGAAGCTGGCCGGTGTCAGCCGGGGTGGCGTGCCTGGCTGCGGGGCTCGCTGGCTGCACGATGCCAGCGGCACGACGGGGATGGAGGGCACGGGGACGGTCCCCAAGTCCTCTAGTTTGTCCCTTCGGTGCCCAGCTGCAGCCGTCCCACCCGCCCGTCTGTCTGTCCTGCTGCCCCCCGGCTGCCCTCGCCTGGCCCCGGCTAAAGCGGCTTAATTCCACGCGGCATCTCGGCGCGGGATAAGCCGGGCGGGAGGGAAAGTTGGTGAGGGGCTGATCGGCTTTCAGTGCAGCTCCCGTCCCGCCGTAATCCTGGGGAGGGGGATGGCCACGATGCCTTTCGGGGGCACCGAGTGCCGTAGGGACTTCTGCACGCAATGGGGTTTCGGGGGTCCCAGATGCGGGTTCAAATGGGATCTGAACATCTTCGGCACCGTGGTGAGGGGGGGGGGGTCAAAGCCAGCGTCTGCTCAGAGCCCCGCAGAAACTGGGGCTTGCACTTGCCGCCCCGTGGCAAGGCACCGAGCATCCCCTTGGCCATCGCAGAGAGGGCGAGCGGCACCCGAGGGTGCCACCTCCCCCAACACGGATAACCTGGTTCTTGCCCGACATCCCTGCAGCGGTGCCACCGCCAGCGGGTGGGCAGGGACGGGGACAATAGCGCGGTGTGTCCCCCCCACACACACACTGCTCCAGCCCCGGTCCTGCGGCCGGCCCTGCCGCCGGCTGCCTGGGGAGGATGGCGGGACCGGGGGGATGGCAGCAATTTGTAGGGCTCGTCTGAATAACCGGCCACCAAGGAAGATCAGCCGCCCACCGCCCGGGCCAAGTATTGTTTTTGGAACTGGCTGCTGCTTTTTTCGGCTCCTGTCTTACTTTTCTTTGACCTTCTTCCCTGATTTAAGACACATGCCCGGCCCTTGCCCAGCTGCACTGAATTAGCGGCTGCTGCTGGGGAGGGAACCAGACCCTGCGGCCGCCCCGGGAACAGCCGGCGGGGACGAGTCCACCGGGCAGGGATGGATTCCCCCGGCAGGATGAGTCCCCCAGGCAGGGATGGGTCCCCAGGGTCAGGATGGGTGCCCCCGGCAGGGTTGTGTCCCCACTGGTGGGATGGGTCGCCCAGTAAGGCTGGGTGTCCTTTGTCCCTTGTGGGGACACCGGTGGGGTCGCAGCGCTGGTGAAGCTGGGTCCAGCGCAGGGGCTGTCGGCTCCCGGGGACAGCGGGGTCTGTGCTGGGGTGATGGATCTGTGCTGGTAAATAATGGGGGTGTGCTCGAGGGGACTTTTGCGGGGGTTAGTGGGGCTGTGGGGGTGGTTGGTGCCGGCGGTCGTTGGCGTCTGTACCGGGTTCAGGGGACGGGGGGGTCTGTGCTGGGACATTTGTGCCAGGTCACAGCGGGGGCTGTGCGGGGGACGCCGGTCCGGGGGACACCGGGGGCCGCACCGGGGAATTGCGCTGACTGTCAACAGGGTTTGTGCCAAGGGAGCGGGTTTGGGGTTTCGTAGGGGCTGGTTTGGGGTTAATGGGGTCTGTGCTGGACTTGGGGCTGAGTAGGAGTTAGCGGGGTCCGTATGGGACCGGTCCCTGCTGGGAGCCTCCGGGGGACACTGTTCCCTCCAAGCAGGGTCACTTTGGGACAGAGCTGCTTTAGCCGGGGAATGGCATCGCTGTCCTGGGATGAATGGGGCCGGCCGCTGTCCCCAGAGCCGCTCGCCCCATCCCACTGCCGGTGCTCCGTCGTCCTCTGACTACTGCCCGCGGCCGCCTTCTGAGTCCCCCCGCGGAGCAGCACTTGCCCTTGGCACCTTCCCCGCAGGGACGGTGACCCAAACCCGGGCACGAACCCTGCGAACCGGGGCCACGGGCACGGTGGCGGCGGCTGCCACCAGCCACCCCCTTGCCTGGCCCTGGCAGCCTCCGGCGGGATTCGAGCGCCAAGCTGGGCTCCTTCTGCCTCCACATCATCACCGGCCACGAGGGACCCCGAGGGCCAAATCCTGCCCTCGGGGACCGGCTTGCTGCCGCCCTGGCCGCTCACGGGGATGCTTGGCCTTCTCCCTCCCTTTTTCCCCGTCGGGAGGGCTCCCGACACCTCTCGGTGCCCCCCTCCCGCCGCCCCCAGTCAGGAAGCACTGATTTTCCAAACTGGGGGGAAAAAAAAAAAAAAAAAAAAAAAAGGGATGTGGGAAGGAGGGGCCAGGGAGGGGAGGGGAGGGGAGGGGGGGGGATGCATTTTCCTTGTTTTCTTTTGGGGCCAGACTCGTCCAGCAGCGCTCGCCAAATGGAAAAAGGCAGTCAGAGCACGCCTTGTGCACCGGGCCGGGCGCCAGCCGCCGGGCTGGCCGCAACTGGGGCAAACTGGGGGAGTTTCCCGCTGGTGCGAAGGGGAACGGAGAGGTCCAAGGCACCCGCAGCCCGTGCGGGAGCACCCCGGGATGCTGGGGGTGTGGGGGACCCGTCCCTTGGGTGCTGCGGTCTGGCAGCGCCTGGCGCTGGCGCGGCAGCTCCGACGGGTGCGATGTCAGGCGGGATTTTTGCGGGAGCAGATAGATCCCGGCCCGCGTGGGTGGGAAGGGGAGAGGGTCCAGGTGCTGCCGAGGCGACGTGCCTTGTCCTTGGGAGCGTTGCAGCCGGTGGGATTTATGGGGGGCTGCCGGGACGGGGGGGATCCCGCTGCACGGAGAGGGGTACCCCGTCCCTGGTGGGAGTGCGCCTCCGCCACAGCTCTTCCTCCCGGTCGTCCTGGGGTGCAGCCTGGCGGGGATGTCCCCGGCAGGTCCCCACGGGCTCCGCAGCCGTCGCGGGGTGGATTTTGGGGGGCGGAGGGGCTCAGCTAAGAGTGACCGCCTGTCCCTCTGCTCCCTCAGGATGAGTTCCACCCCTTCATCGAGGCGCTGCTCCCCCACGTCCGGGCCTTCGCCTACACCTGGTTCAACCTGCAGGCCCGCAAGCGCAAGTACTTCAAGAAGCACGAGAAGAGGATGACGAAGGACGAGGAGAGGGCGGTGAAGGACGAGCTGCTGAGCGAGAAGCCGGAGGTGAAGCAGAAATGGGCCTCGCGCCTCCTGGCCAAGCTGCGCAAGGACATCCGGCCCGAGTGCCGCGAGGACTTCGTGCTCTCCATCACGGGCAAGAAGCCCTCGTGCTGCGTCCTCTCCAACCCCGACCAGAAGGGGAAGATGCGCCGCATCGACTGCCTGCGGCAGGCGGACAAGGTGTGGCGGCTGGACCTGGTCATGGTCATCCTCTTCAAAGGGATCCCGCTGGAGAGCACCGACGGCGAGCGCCTGGTCAAGTCGGGCCAGTGCACCAACCCCATCCTCTGCGTCCAGCCCCACCACATCAGCGTCTCCGTCAAGGAGCTCGACCTCTACCTGGCTTACTTCGTCCGCGAGAGAGGTGGGTGCCCGATGGGTGCTCGTCCGCCTGGAGTGGGGGGGGGGGGGGTGTTCTAGTTTTCCCCTCTGTCCCCCCCCCACGATGTCCATCCCATCCCCGGCTCGGGGACACCGCTTGGGGACGTGTTGGCAGACCTTGCGAAGAGGAGCCCAGTGCTTCCCTCCTTCCAAACCGCTGCCCCGGCGCTGCCCCCCACCCTGTCCACGCAGACGCTGTCCCCCGGCCGGGTCGGATCCCGGCTGCCCCGGGAGGTGCGTGCCAGGGAGGGCAGGAGGCGAGTAATCCCCAAGGATGCTCCTGGCTCTGGGCATCCCCAGAAGGGGGTCTTGGGGGTGGGGGTGGGGGTGGTTAACCCCGCATCCCACGCCTGCCTGACGGCAGCCCGGTGCGGAGCGGGTGGGCGGCGTGGGCAGGGAAGGGACAGCCTGTTCCCGGCGCGTCCTCCGAGGGCTGGAGCTGGGAGCGCTCCAGCAGTGCCAGTTTGCCGTGGGCTGAAGTCCCAGCCCCTCGCCCAGCGGGTGACCGAGGTAGGGACAGGAGCGGCCGAGGCTGGCTAGGGAGGGGGCAGCGATAAGGAGGGAGGGAGGGTCAGACCTGCTCTCGAAACCTTGACGATCGAAAGGGGGAAACTGAGGCACGGTGGGACAGAGCAGACGGCGGTTTCCAGGCTCAAGGGATTATGTCCTTAAGCCATCGTCCTCGCTGCCAGCTCACACCACCTCCTCGCACGTCGGGAAGGGGAATCTCATAGTAGCTCGGGTCGGATCTTAATTTTATCCGGGCAGGTTTGCCGTCCCCGGCTGGTGACGTGCTAGTCCAGACACCCTCCGGACAGCTGGGGTCCCCCACGGACCCCAACGTCCCCCCAGGCGGGTGAGGAGCCCGGGGAGATGCTTCATGATCCGCACGGGCGAGGGCAGACCCGGGTTCACAGGGATGATGCAGAGCATGGAGGGGGGGGGGGGGGGATCTGCGACGGGCAGCCCGGAGGGGGGGTCGAGGGGCTCGCAGCCCTCCACGGCCAGGCCAGGCTGCCCAGGGGGGCCGGGACCAGGACACCGGTCCCCTCCTGGCAGCCCACACCCACAGACCCGGGTGATGCCCCCCAGCCCGTGTCCCCCAGCCCCGTGAGCGGGGGGGGGAGCGTGAGGCTGGTGCCTCTTTGCCCAGCGCTGGCCAGGACCCAGGGACCGATAGTGACACCACGGAGGGCACCGCGGTGCCAGCGGTGCCAACAAAGGGAGTGCCAGCACCGTGAATAATGGTGGGCACGGACAGCCCGAGACGGCTCTGCCCCTGCCTGGCCAGCGGTGGTGGGATACGCTGGGTGTCACTGGGGAAACTGAGGCACACTGAGCATGCGACACACCCCCCCCATCCCCATCCCCAGGGAGCCACATGTCCCTCGCAGGGCACTGGGGGGGGGACCGCCATGCGCTCGTGGCTTTGGGGAGAAGCAGAGCACAGCCTCTGCCGGGGGTGCGTACGGGGGCCGGATCCTGCCCCGGGGTCCAGGTGGGACCCCGGGAAGGTGGAGGGGCATTGGCAATCGACTGGGGGGGTGCACGTGTGCGCATATATGGTACCAGCGCCGTACGCACGTGGCTCACCCGCTCGGCAGCAGGATGGGGCCCAAGGGCGTACTGGGAACGGCGGGTGCTGTGCTGGGGACTGGGGGGGGGCCTGTGCAGGACCCGGGAGCGGCTGCTGGGCAGGGTAAGGGGGTCTCGTGTATTGGGCTGAGACACGGTCATGATGGGCTGAACTGGGATGGGGTACTGGGCTTAACTGGGGTGCTGCATGCCATGCTGGGGGCACACCATACTGGCTGGGATGGGGGCACTGCGGACTGGCGTGGACTGGGGGCACGCTGTGCTGGCTTGGCTGGAGGTATAGTGTCATGCTGGGCTTGAGGGGAGTACCCTATACTGGGCTGGACTGGGAGCACCCCCATGCAGTACTGGGAGCCCAGTGCTGACGGCAGGGACCAGGACCCCCCACGGCAGCCGTGACGGGGTCCGCTATACCGCTTGGCGTGCCAGTGCCGGCGGGTTCCCCGGCCACACCGCAGCCAGCGGGTGTCCCCGGGGGAGGTGGCTGCCCCTCTGCCACCCCCCCCCCAACCCCCCTCCCACCGGCGACCTTGACCCCAGCGTCTGGGTCCCCAGCAGCCGCAGTCACCTGACTGTCTAATTGGGAACACAGCGGCTGTAAATACTCTCTGATAAGGCCTGGCAGCCTCTCACTTTCCCTGTTAAGGTCGCTCTGCGCCCCGGTTAAGGGGGACCGGGACGGGGCGGTGGCACCAGCTGAGCCGGGGGTGGGACCCCCGCAGGGTGCTGGGTGCTGCGGTGGGTGCTCGGCATTGCCCCCGGGGCCCCAACCCGCAGCGGGCGCTTTCTTTGGGGCTGTGGCTAGCCAGGGGTTAGCCGGCTGTGGCTAGCCAGGGGTTAGCCAGCCTGCGGCGGGGGAAACTGAGGCAAGGGGGGGACATCGGGGCAGCAGCGGCTGGCCCAGGCGACGGCACCGTTTGGGGTGCGCTGGCCATCCCCAACGCTCGCTGGCCACCTCCCTGCCCAGCACGCTGCCTGCTCCCTCCTGCCTGCTCCCTCCTGCCTGCTCGCTCCCGGGCGCTTTCCCCCTTCGCACATCTCACCCTGCGGCCATTCCCCCCCCCCCCACCACCCACAGCATCCTCAGCCCCAAAGGGTCCTGGGGAGGGCAGCAGGAGGTTGGGGGGGGGGGGGGTGTCTCATCCATACAGAGCCCCCCCACCTCGGCCAGGCAGCTCTGGTTCCCCGCAGCTCCCCGTGGCCCCCCATTATCAGGCCGGAGCACGTGGGCTCTCGGCTCCCCCGCCTACGCTCGGCCCGTTTTGCTGGTGTCAGCACAATTTCCCAGCCGCTGCTCTGGCAACGCCGGGGAGGGGAAGGCGATGGAGGAGCCCCCCCCCCCTACACCCCCCGGCACTGCTCTCCCCACCTGGGGTCGAGGGCAGTCTGGGGTGGGGGGCTGAGCTCCCAGAACCTTCTCTCCCCCCCCCCCCCCGAACTGATGCCAAGGGCCAACTCTGCCTCTCGGCTCTTTCTTGCCCCCCCCCCCCCCATCCTTCTGCCGGGAAGAACCCACCCGGCTTTCCATGCCCCCCCCCCGGGGGCACTTGGGGAAACTGAGGCACGAGCGATGCCGGGTTGGGGGGAGGCCCCATCCCAGCCCCATTGGTCCCTGGGGGGGGTTGGGGGCAGCGCCGTGGGGTGCAGGGGAGCGCCGGACACCTGGGTGCACTGCCCAGCTCTCAGCAGCACAGCGCCAGACCCCGGAGCACCCAGCCCCGCACCCGCGACCCCCGGTACCACTGCGGGCTGGGTGGGCTGCTGGGTTGGTGCGGGATGGGAGCAGGATGGGATCAGGGATGGGAGCAGGGATGAGATCAGGGATGGGAGCAGGATGGGATCAGGGATGGGAGCAGGATGGGAGCAGGATGGGATCAGGGGTGGGGTCAGGGATGGGAGCAGGATGGGATGAGGGATGGGAGCAGGATGGGAGCAGGATGGGATCAGGGATGAGTGCAGGGATGGGAGCAGGATAGGAGCAGGATGGGATCAGGGATGGGAGCAGGATGGGATCAGGGATGGGAGCAGGATGGGTGCGGGATGGGTGCAGGGATGGAAGCAGGACTGGGATCAGGGATGGGAGCAGGATGGGTGCGGGATGGGTGCAGGGATGGAAGCAGGACTGGGAGCAGGACTGGGAGCAGGGCTGGGTGCAGGACTGGGTGCTCGATACGAGCAGGGCTGGGTGCAGGGCTGGATGCAGGGCTGGGAGCAGGGATGTGAGCAGGACTGGGTGCTGGATGCGAGCAGGGCTGGGTGCAGGGCTGGGCTGTGCACACCGCAGTGGGGGAGGGGATGGCGCTGCAGCCCAGGGCTGGGTGTGCAGCGGGTGGGGGGGGGCTGGGGAGGGGGGGAGCTCGGAGGTCGCTGGTGAAAGTCAAAAGCATTGCAGTAAAATGGTAATCAATCTCCCCAGTCGATGGTGCCAGGACCTTCGAAGCATTACAGAGAGATTCCTCCCAGCAGCTCCCGACGGCAGCAGCCAGTCTGGGAGGGGCTGGTGCCCCCCTCCCTGCACCCTCACCTCGGTGCTCCCCACCTCTGGGCCCCCCCCCGCACCCTCACCCTTATGCCTCCATCCCTGCATCCCCATCTCTGCACCCCCATCCCTGCATCCCGCATCCCTGGACCCCTATCCTGGTATCCCCCATCCCTAGAGCCCCCTCCTCGTGCCCCCAGCACTGCATCCCACATCCTGGTACCCCTCCATCACTGGAGCCCCCTCCTCGTGCCCCCAGCACTGCATCCCGCATCCTGGTACCCCTCCATCACTGGAGCCCCCTCCTCGTGCCCCCAGCGCTGCATCCCGCATCCTGGTACCCCTCCATCACTGGAGCCCCCTCCTCGTGCCCCCAGCGCTGCATCCCGCATCCTGGTACCCCTCCATCACTGGAGCCCCCTCCTCGTGCCCCCAGCGCTGCATCCCGCATCCTGGTACCCCCCCGTCACTGGAGCCCATCCTGGATGGGCTCCAGGAGCCAGGGGGAGGCAGGACAGGGTCAGTCCTGAGCCCTCGCACCCTTTGGGGTGCTCTGGGGCTGGTAGGGACCCTGCAGCCGATGTGCTCAGTGGGTTTGGGGTGGGCAAGGCTCTGCCCTGCAGTGAGCTTCCCCTGGCACTGCCTGGCGGCTCAGCCCGGCTCTGCCCCCCCCCCCCCCCTCCCCCTCCCCAGGGCTGTGCAGGGTGGGAGCAGATGGGTGCCCAGGGCAAGCAGGCGGCGAACCCCAGGGTGGCATCCCGCTCCCGGCACCCCCCGGCACGCTACCGCGTGCAGCCAGCCATGCCGCCGGCGGGGGACGGCACCCAGGGGGGAGGCAGGGACCTCCACGTCGTGCCAGCATCTGCGTCTCCCACCGCCTGGCAGCCCCTTATCTCCCCTCACCAGCCTCGCCGCTGGCTGCGGCGCGAGGCAGATGGCACCAATCTGCCGGGGAACCCGTGCCAGGGCTCTCGTCCCGAGCGCGCCTGCGGCCGTGCCAGGCCGGCCGTGCCAAACGTCTGCGCGGTCCCCTCCAGATGGAGGAGCAGGCGTTTCCCCGGGCAGCGCCGCTCCCGCCAGCCCCCGCACAAATATTTATCGGCAGGGTGGCGAGGAGATTGATGGGGTGCACAATATTTGGGCTCTGCCATTCGCAGAGCCGGGCACCGGCGGGCAGGCGGGCCGGAGAATCCCCCCGGCACACAGATAAAGACGTGCAAACCCTCCTCCCGCTCCGGGTATCTCTGTGCTCCCACCCAGCGAGGCCGAGGTAGAGGGCAGTGAGATGGGCAGAGCCCAGCGGGTCCGGGAGGAGTGACAACCCCATCTGTGTCCCCCCCCAGGAAAGGGCACAAGGGTATGAGACATCAGAGAATCCACAGGGGCTGAGTTCCTGCCCCCAAGAGGTGCGTGCCACAGAGGCGGGTTGGAAAGTGCGGTGACCCCGGTCATCCCTGTCCCCTACAGCGTCACCGCCCGGGGAGGGGACCCGCCATCCCCAAGCCTGGCGGCGGCAACAACCAGGACGATTTCAGCGCGCTGGAGCTCTCTGGATCGATGTGCCGGCGACCTTGGGGAGGTCAGGGCTTCCCCGGCTCTCCCGCAGTGCGCCGAGCCGGAGGCATGCCGGAGCCAGCCGGCTTCCCCGCAGTGCCCAGCTGGCAGGGGGGCAGCCCCAGCCCCGCGTCACCGGTGAAGCGAGTTGCCCCGTGCTCAGCGCCGTAGCCTCGGCCAGGGCCAGCGGTGCCTGCCGGGGACCTGGCACGGGGTACCGTGTCCTGTGGTGCCGGGGTAGGAGTGGGGACAAGGGGCCGGAGCGGTTCCTGTGCCGTTCAGCGCCCGATGAATAAAAGATGAGCGAGCTCTGTCTCACGAGCACCTGCCGTCCCCCCCCCCTCTCCGCCTTCGCCACCCGCCATCCCCCCGCGCTGGCAAGCGCCGTGCCCTCCCCAGGGCCGCAGTTGCCATCCTGGCCGGGCGCCCGGCTCCGTGCCGCGCTGGCAAGGGACAGCTGGGGCGGCAGATGCCCGCGGCGCTCCCTCCCGCCGGCGGCTGTGGGCACGGAGTGGGGGAACAGACGCCGCCAAGCCCCCCGGCCATGCCGCTGCGCCCCCAAACCAGGCTGGCACCGCCAGCTGAGACCTGGGGTCCCTTGCCGCGACGGCCCCCGCGCCGGGGTCTTGAACCTGCCCCCCCCACTGCCCCCCAACCCTTTGTGGCCTCAAACCTCAGCCCCGAGCGGGAGATTCCCACGATGCACTGGGAGCGATGCCTGCAGTCAGTGGGGGGGCACAGGGGCTTGGGGGTGTCAGGGGGGCCGGGGGGGAGGGGGGGGGCTGTGGGACTCGGGGGGGGGCTGTCCCACAGCCAGGGGCTGTGCGGTGGGGCCATGCCGGGCTGTGGGGCTGTGTAATGCTGTAGAACAGTGCCGTGCCGTGGGGCTGTGCCGTGGGGCTGTGCCGTGGGGCTGTGCCGTGCCGTGGGCTGGGGTTGGTGGGACAGTGAGATGGTGGCAGCCCAGGCCCCCGGGGGGGGCAGGCAGGGCAGGGGCCGGGCCTGGGACCCTCTGGCTGCACCTGCAGAGGGGGGGTATCCCCCCGCTCCCCCCATCTCCCTTCTTTGCCTCCCGTCCCTCCCGTCTTCCGCTTTCTCTTCCCTCCCTCCCTTCTCCCTGTCAGCTCTTTCCCTCTTATTTTTATATTCTTCTCTTTTGTTCTTTTTCTTTTTCCTATTTCTTTTCCTTTCTTTTCCCTTTTTTGTCTTTTCCTTTTTCTTTTTTCTTTTTCTTCTTTTTCTTCTTCTTTTTCTTCTTTTCTTTTTTCTTTTTCTTCTTTTTCTTCTTCTTTTTCTTCTTTTCTTTTTCTTTTCCTTTTCCTTTTTTCTCTTTTTCCTTTTCTTCTTCTATTTCTTTTTCTTTTCTCTTTTTCTTTTCTTTTTCTTTTTCTTTTTCTTTTTCTTTTTCTTTTTCTTTTTCTTTTTCTTTTTCTTTTTCTTTTTCTTTTTCTTTTTCTTTTTCTTTTTCTTTTTCTTTTTCTTTTTCTTTTTCTTTTTCTTTTTCTTTTTCTTTTTCTTTTTCTTTCTTTTTCTTTTTCTTTTTCTATTTCTTTCTCTTTTTCTATTTCTTTTTCTTTCTCTTTTTCTTTTTTCTCTTTTTCTTTTATTTTTACTTTTATTTTTATTTTTATTTTATTTTTATTTTTCTATTTTTATTTTTACTTTTATTCTTATTTTATTTTTATTTTATTTTTATTTTTTTATTTTTATTTTTACTTTTATTTTTACTTTTATTTTTATTTTATTTTTCTTCTCTTTCTTTCCCTTTTCCTTTTCCTTTCCTCTCCACTTTCCTTTGCTCCGTCCTTTTTTCTTTCTTTCTCTTTCCCTCCCTGTCTCTCCTTCCTCTCTCCCATCCCTCTCTCCTCTCTCCCACGCCCTCCCAGCAGCTGCAACCCAGGTTCCCCCCAGTCCCCCCAGCCCAGGATGCCAGCACCCCGGGGGGGGGGGGGGATGTGTGCCCCAGGAGGAGTGGGGGGCTCAGCCGTCCCTTTGTCCGTTCCACTCTCTCCCGTCCCTTTGTCCGCTGCCATCTGTCCCCGCTCGCCTCGGCGGGCGCCGGCAGCCCTGGATGTGGCCCAGGCCTGGCAGGGCCAAGCGAGGGGGCGGCCGCGCCGCCCTCCTGGGGGGGTTCCCCCCGGCTGCTGCCGTCTCCCCGCGCCGGCCGGGGTCGGCCGAGGACAAACCCGCTCTCTCCCAACGCGCCGGCGCTGGCTCGCAGGCGCCGGCCAACGTGCTCGCGCCTCCCAAGCCGCCCGCTCGGGCCAGCTGGCTGCAGCCGGCGAACGTGGCAGCGGGGTGCGTCCGTCCCCCCCCTCCGCCACCTCGGGGGACGCCTCCAGCCAGGACCTCCCCGGGGTTCTGCTCGGCTGAGGGAGGAGAAGCTGCCGCCCCCGCGGCATTCGCGGGCTGGCAGAGAGCGGGCTGAGACCCAGCAAACTCATCTCACCCCCACAGACCACTGCAGCCCTGCGGCCACGGGGAGGGGGGAGGGGGAGGCTGAAGGGGGAGCGGGATGTCATAAAGGACATGGTGGAGGGGTCCGGTGCCCCCGGCGCGCCGGCCAGCCCGGCTGAGCCGGGATTTACCCGGCACACACGGCGTTTCTCGGGGTATTATATAAAGGCGGTTACACAAGTGGGTCTGTTCCGGGTTTTATGTAAGGGCCACCCCAGCCCGGCAGCGGGACGGGCAGCGGAGCCACTCAGACCCAGGGGGGGCCCACTATGGGGTGGGGGGTGCCGGGGTTTTGGCAGGGAGGGAGCCCCAAATCACGCCTGCCCCCCACAGCCTCCCTCTCCCCTAGCCCTTCCAGTGGGGCCACTGCCCCACAGCGCTCCGGCTCCCATAGGTCTCCACGTGTCGTCCCCCCCATCCCACTCAGGCTGTTCACTCTGGGCCCTACTGACGCACGTTGCGGGGGAGGGCCAGCCGGGGGGTACCGGAGGAGGTGCGTGTGGGTCCTGGGACGGTGCTGGGGCTGCGCCGCCACCGAGGGAGAGGTGGGGGGGGGGGGGGAAGCAATTCCCCAGGGAACTTAGCCCTGAACTGTCCCCTGGGGAAACTGAGGCACAGGGCAGGAGCCTTCATAACTGAGGGGGGGGGGAAGGAGGAGGAAAGCTGTTGCCCTCTCCGGGGGGGGGGGGGGGACCTGGGCCGCGCACACCGGCGCCAGCAGCTCCACCAGTCCCAAGCATCCTTCAGCCTCTGCGCTTGCGCCCCGCGCCGCTGCCGGTAACACCGTGCCCTGTTACCATCAGTGCTCGGGCACAGAGCCAGGGCTCTCCCGCGGCCGCGCCAGCCCTGGGGGGGGGGGCACCCAGCCTGCAGGGACCCCACCCACCACCACCACCCCCCCCACCAGGTCCGGCCCCGCTGCCCAGGGGTCGTTCCCATGTGCCGAGGCCTCGGGCACGGAGTCGGCCGGAGGGCCGGCGGCACCTTGCCAGCCGGCGGGGCCGGGGTGCCGGGGATCCATAATTCAATGGGTGGCATCGGTCCAGGCTGCCAGCGCGGCCGGTAGCCTGGGCAGCCCTCCTTGTCCCCCCCTCCCCCCCCCCCCCCCGCCGAGCACACACTTTGCTATTTTTAAAAGCGATTGGATCCTGGATTGGTGCACCTCTGCGCCAGGCAGGGGTCCCCGGCACTGAACCCCCACCCCGCAATGTGGCAGCAGGGTGTCCCGTCCCCCCGCGCCTCCATCCCCCATCCCCACCCCGGGGGGGTGCGGAGCGTGCAGGATGCCCCCCACCGGCGATGCCGAGGGACACGGGGGGGGGTCTCCAGACTTCTTTTGCTTTCCTGCTGCAGCTGAGCCGCTTGTTGGATGCTGGATTTGGATGGGGGGGTGGTGGTGGTGGTGGTGTCCCCCTCCCCAAAATACGTCCCTTGGAGGGAGCGAGGCCGCGGCAGGAGCCCGGTGATCCCTTCGCCATTTTAGCGCGCGCCGGCCGGCCGCGAGCAGCTGTCACATGGCGGTGAGAGCAGAGTTTGGCCCGGCCGTACCGCGCCGGAGGAGGCAGCCAGAAATTCGCTGGCGAGCTCGCCCGGCCCAGCTGCGAGGATCGACGGCAGTTTTGGGGGGGTGGGGGGGGGGTGGAGGAGGGGGAGGGGGGGACACCGAGCCCACGGCCCCCCCATCCTCGCGCCCACGTGCCTCCCTCAGCGGGGACAACGAGGGTGCTGGGGAGGGGACAGTCCTGCTGCCAAACCTCGGAGCTCGGGAAAGTCCCCGGTGCTATTTGGGGTGCCGTGGCTGAGACGGGGGTCTGGATTGGGGGGAGACCCCCCTGGCTGCCCCCCACCCCCCCCATCCGGGAACAAGAGTGGGTGGGATGGCGCCGGCGATGTGGGGTCAGGGTGATGCTGGGGAGAGGGTGTGGGGGCACAGGGACATGGGGGGACACCCATGGGGATGGGGGGGGTGGGGGGGGTACTCAGGGCAAGCAAGTGGCCTTGCCGGGTGCCCTGGGGGGGGACAGGGCCCAGGCTGGGGTGGCTTTTGGGGGGAGCAAAGGTCGACGTGGAGCATCTGGGGGTGATGAAGGGTCCACGTGGGGCTTCTCAGGGTGAGCGGGGGCCGCGTGGGGCGTCATGGGGCGAGCCATGGTGGGGACGTCCCCGTGGGCCGAGCTGAAGCCACGTGAGGAACCTCAGAGGCCACCGCGTGAGGGCCCGGCTCAGGGGGGGGCTTCCTAGGGCCTGAGCACAGCCCGCCCCCCCCCCCCCCCCCCAAAAACGGGCAGCGGTGCCATGCCAGGGGCGAGCGGGGGGCCGGGGAGCCCTGAGGGGACAGCGGGGGGAGCGCGGGGAGCCAGGCCGGCCTCGGGGCTGTAACCGCGAGACACCGCCCCGTGCCTTGGCCGAGCTCCACCGCTAACCACTTCCAGAGCCGCTGTGAGATTTGTTGTTTTAAGAGGCGAGGAGGGGCCGTGTCCGGCCGCGCGGTGCCCGCGGGCGCGCGGGGGGTCCCCGCTGCCGCTCGCCCCCTTCCCCAGCTCGCTCGTGCCCCTCTCGCTCCAACCGCCCGCTCCCACCCGCTTGGGCGCGCGACAACTTCCAAAATGGGGTGGGGAAGGGGAAGGGAAAAAAAAAGAAAAATGGAGAGAAGGAGGCGGGGGGGGGGGGAAAACCCTCGCGCCCGTCGCCGGGGGAATTTCTGCTCCCTAAAATGGCTGCCTGGAGGAAGCCAAGTGTGCGGGCAAGCGCGCGGGCAAGCGCGCGGGCACGGGGCTGGCCGGTGGCGGGATGCGGCGTCGGGGCGGGATGCCACGGGGCCGGCGGCATGGAAGGGCTGCCAGGCCGACGCGGGGAAAGGGTGGGGAGGAACGCCGGCAAATTGGGGAGGGAGACAAAATGGCTGCGTTCGGCGTCGACGTCAAGCGGCCCCGGGGGTGGCGCGGGCGGCGCACGGGGGGTGTCGGGGTGGGGGGGGCGGCGGCGGCGCGATCCCGCTCCCCATGTGGCTTCGGCCTGACCAGCCAAAAATAACCGCCCCGGGAGCCACGTGTGCGCGAGGGACTGGGGGGCAGCAGGGGGGGGAGGGAGGGGCAGAAAAAGGGGGAGAAAAAAAGGAAAGAAAGGGAAAAAAGCCCCGTCCGCAGCAGGCGGGCTGGCAGCGGCCGCCGCTGTGTTTTGACGGTGTTGTTTGGATTGTCGCAGCCCTTTCCCGGCATCAGCCAAAGCTGCGAAAGAGAAACGCCGAAGGCCAAAGGGTGGGAGGAGGAGGATGGAGGAGAGGGAGGAAGGATGAAGATGGGGCCTGGGGAAGGGAGGGGGGGGGGGGGGGAGAACAGCATGGTGAAAGTTTTGGAAGGGCTTCGGGAGCAGCCGGGCCGAGCCTGCGGCGGGGAAGAAGGATGCTCCCGAGTGCGGTGGGGTGCGCCGGCCGTGCCGTGCTGTGCCGGGGTGTGCCGGTGCCGCTGAGCTCAGCGTCTGAGCCGGGTTATTTTTAGCTAAGATGGGAGCGGGGACGGCGGGGACTTGGGGGGGGTCAGAGCGGGTGCTGCCCTGCTGCCCTCCCGGGGGGCTTGGGGGAGGCAGGATGAGGTGGCACGGGGTGGTGAGGACGATGCCAGGCAGCGGTGACACTGCCCGGTGCGGCAGGGATGGGTGACGGCAGCGGTTGGAGGGAGGAGAGGAGGCAGAGGGGCAGGAGTGGGACCAGGCGGCCATCACCGTGCCTCGGGGCGGGTCGAGCAACGGGGGTTTCCATCCCTGGGGGAGCAGTGTCTGTATCCTGCATGCCAGCGCGGGGCTGTCCCCGTGTTCCTCTCGCTGGCTGCAGGGAGGGACGCTCGGTGGCTCTTCCCCCGTGCCGGCTCGGTCGCGGCCCTCCTGCAGTGTGGGAGCTGCTGGCCAGACCGTGCCTCAGTTTCCCCTCAGCGGCAGAGCGGTGATGGAGGCTGCGGGTGCGGGGGGGGCGGTTAGCCGGCAGGTTTCCCCGGCTTGTACCGGCGTGAGGTGGCTCACCCCGGTGTTTTTTCTCCTCTTGCAGACGCAGAGCAGAGCAGCAGCCCCCGGACGGGCATCGGCTCAGACCAGGAGGACAGCAAACCCATCACGCTGGGTGAGTGGGACGTGCAGGGCTCGGGCAAGGGGTCAAGGGACACCCAAGCTCGTCCCCAGGGTCCCTGTGGTGGAGGTGGCCCCCTCGACAGGTGGTCATGCCCCCTGTGCCGGCGGTTCCCACCAGCTGCTCCAGTGCCCCCAGCCCCAGCCAGGTGCTGCCTGGTGCCTGCAATGAGCTGTGTATGGCCTCAGCCTCATCCTGTGGCCAGCAGAGCACCGCCAGGGCCGTGTCCCTTGGGGGACAGCAGCTGCCATGGGGGTCCCACGGTGGGAATGCAGCCCTCAGCCCTGCCAGTGCTCTCACCCGTGGGGAAACTGAGGCACGGAGCAGCCCCGGGGTATCCTTGGCACAGAGGAGATCAGTCAGGGTGGTCCCTTGCTGGGGGAGGGAAGGGGAGCAAAGCTGGCTGAGGTGGGGGGAGCGGGTGGCATTACGGGGGATTTGGGGGTGTTGGGGTGCCCTCGAGCATCGCCACAAGACAGTGTGGGACAGGAGGGGTGGTCCTGTGTCCCCCCCTCCAGCACTCCCTTCTCTCTCCCATGCAGATTCGACAGACTTCCAGGAAAGCTTTGTCACCTCGGGAGTGTTCAGCGTCACCGAGCTCATCCAGGTGTCCCGAAGTGAGTGCCACCACGATGCCACCACCCCACACACCCCCTCATCCCGGCTGCCCGGGCACAGCGGTGTCCTGACAGCTCCCCCATCCCGGCTGCGGGCTGGGGCTCCCTGCCCTGCTGGGCGGGGGGAAATGCCGGACCCCCCCCTGAGCCCCCTCTCTCCCCGCAGCGCCGGTGGTGACAGGCACGGGGCCAAACTTCTCCCTGGGGGAGCTGCAGGGCCACCTGGCCTATGACCTGAACCCCTCCAGCACCGGCATGAGGAGAACGCTGCCCAGCACCTCCTCCAGCGGGTAGGTGATGCCGGGGCAATGCTGGGGTGATGCTGGGGTGATGCTGGTGTGACACTGGGGCAATGGGATGATGCCGGAGCAATGCTGGTGTGATGCCAGTGCGATGCCGGGGCAATGCTGGGATGATGCTGAGGTGATGCTGGGGCGATGCTGGGATGATGCCGGGGTGATGCTGGTGTGATGCTGGAGCGATGCTGGGGTGACACTGGGGCGATACCGGGGCCAGCCCGAATAGAGCAGGGAAGGTGGGGGACAGGCCGGATCCTGCGGCGGGCGGGCGCTGATCCCTTCCCTGTCCCCCCCCAGGAGCAAACGGCACAAATCGGGGTCCATGGAGGACGACATCGACACCAGCCCGGGGGGCGAGTACTACACCTCCTCCAACTCCCCCACCAGCAGCAGCCGCAACTGGACAGAAGACATGGAAGGGGGTAGGTGCCTCCCTATAGGGGCCTCCCTATAGGTGTCCTATAGATGCCCTCCTGCTCCTATAGGCCCCCCCAGCCAGCTCAGCCGTTCTCTACAGGCGCTATACAGCCCTCCCCTGTGAAAGCCCGGGCGCTCCGTGTGGGCCATGGTATCGCTATAGGGCCCCCCCTTAAACACAGACTTTCTATAGGGGCTGTGGTGTGGCTGTAGGGCCCCCTGATTTATGCAAAGGCTCTCTATAAGTGCTGCGGTGTTGCTATAGGGCCGTCCATCATGCCCAGGTTCTCTATAGGTGCTGTGGTGTTGCTATAGGACCCCCCCCTTAAACACAGGCTCTCTATAGGGGCTGTGGTGTGGCTATAGGTCCCCCTGATTTATGCAAAGGCTCTCTATAAGTGCTGCGGTGTTGCTATAGGGCCGTCCATCATGCCCAGGTTCTCTATAGGTGCTGTGGTGTTGCTATAGGACCCCCCCCTTAAACACAGGCTCTCTATAGGGGCTGTGGTGTGGCTATAGGGCCCCCTGATTTAGGCACAGGCTCTCTATAGGTGTCGTGGTTGCTATAGCCCCCCCATTTTGGCACAGGTTCCCTATAGGTGCCGTGGCGCTGCTATAGGACCCCCCCCCCCTTAAACACAGGCTCTCTACAGGTGTCATGGTTGCTATAGCCCCCCCCCCCCATTTTGGCAAAAGCTCTATATGTGCCGTGGTGTTGCTATAGCCCCCTGTTTAGGCACAGGCTCTCTATAGGTGCCATGGTGTGGCTATAGGACCCCCCCCCTTTAAACACACGCTCTCTATAGGTGCCATGGTGTTGCTATAGCCCCCCCATTTAGGCACAGGGTATCTATAGGTGCCATGGTGTGGCTATAGGACCCCCCCTTTAAACACACACTCTCTATAGGTGCCATGGTGTTGCTATAGCCCCCCCATTTAGGCACAGGGTATCTATAGGGGCCATGGTGTGGCTATAGGACCTCCCCTTTAAACACACGTTCTCTATAGGTGTTGTGGTTGCTATAGCCCCCCCCCCATTTAGGCACAGGCTCTTTGTAGATGTTGCTGCAGGACCCCCCTCATCGAGACACGGTCTCTCTCTATAGGTGTTCCCTATAGGGCCAGCCCAGCACCCCAGCCCCACACCAGCCTCTCCCAGCCCCACGGCGGCCGCTGGCGCAGCTATGGACAGCTTGCTTTCTTGCTTGGCATTTTTTTTTTTTTTTTCCCTTTCCTGTCTAGACAGCCCCAATTAGCTGTTCATTAAGAAAAGAGGGGGGGGGGGGGGAGCTGGGCTAATTAAAGCGATGCTGCGGGGCTGGCACGGCGGCTCCCACGCCCCGGGGCGCCTTCGTGGGCTGCAGGGGAAGGAGCCGCTGGTCTTTCTCCCCCCTTGGCTCTTACCCTGCCTCCCCGCACCCCCAAAAGCAGGGCAGGATCCATCCTGCTCCCCCACCCCCCCATTCCAGCCCCAGCCCTGCCAGAGCTCTAGGGGTGCCCAGCCCGGGGGGGGCTGGAGGCATCGATCCCATCAGAAGGAGAATTGGGGAAAGCCAGTCCTGCCCCAGGATGATGCCCCATAAGTGCTGGGGACTGTGCCCCATCCTGGCTCCCCCCTCCCCAGTTCCCATGGGGCCGAGGCTGGGGGGGGGGGGGCGGGTGGGAGGGCAGGAGGGTCCTCGGGGGGAGATGTAGCCCCCTCCCCGAAGCGTTGCACGCTGGCGTGCGTGGCAGGAGGGAGCCGTGTCGGGGCGTCCCTGTCCCCCCACCGGTGGCCTGATCCAGGGCAGGGGTGAGGGGGATGGGGGGGGTAGGGGGGGGTTACGACAATCCCGTACAGGATGTTCTGGGAAATCCTCCTAACCCCCGGCTGAGAAGGGGCTAAACCCATTACCGGACCTGGGCCAAATGGCCAGAGCTAAAGCCACGGTGGCGGTGGGGGATTAATGCACCCACTGCCCCCCCCCCATCCCCGTCCCGCTCAGCCCTGTGCCCTGGGGTGGCCCTTGGGCACCCGGGCATCCAGCGACGTGGGGTCGCAGGTCCCTGGAGGGGTGTCCCCCCCACCCCAAGCAGGCACCTTTCTGCCCCCCCCCCCCCCCCAGCTCCTTGTGCCGGCGGCACGTGACCCCCAGCCCCGAGGTGCCGGGAGAGGTGGGTGCAGGCAGCGAATGTGGCAGCAGGGCGCCTCCGTGTCCCCCACCACCACCACCTCGGGGGGGGGGACACCCCCACCCCCACCCCATGCCTGGCCTGTCCCCAGGGTGCCCCAGGAATGAGCACCCCAAGCCCAGGCCAGGCTGGCAGCAGCCCCAGGACTTTGGGGTCCCGTGGCATGTGCCGGGGTGTGACGCTGCGCCCCGTTTTCCCCAGGCATCTCCCCCACCGTGAAAAAGACGGAGATGGACAAGTCCCCCTTCAACAGCCCGTCGCCCCAGGATTCCTCGCCCCGGCTGAGCAGCTTCACGCAGCACCACCGTCCCGTCATCGCGGTGCACAGCGGTGAGTGTCCTGCCGGGGAAACTGAGGCACGGAGCGAGCGGCTCCGGGGTGGGGGGAGCCAGTGACTTAGCTCGCAGTGACGCTGTGGGTCACCCCTTGCGCTCTCGCCCGCAGGTATCGCTCGAAGCCCGCACCCGTCGTCTGCGCTGCATTTCCCCACCACCTCCATCCTCCCCCAGACGGCCTCCACCTACTTCCCCCACACGGCCATTCGGTACCCGCCTCATCTCAACCCGCAGGACCCGCTGAAAGATCTCGTCTCGCTCGCCTGCGACCCGTCCAACCAGCAGCCCGGACCGGTAAGGATCCGGCCCCCATCCCTTCATCCCATCACTGACCTCGCCGTGGGGCGCCGGGGGGCTGCTGCCAACCGGGCTGCCAGAGGGGCGTCCCCTGGATCGTCTGCAGTCACTGCCGTCACCGCCGCCACCGCCGCCGCATTTTAGGGGGTCAGGGTGCTCCGGTGGCACCCCGGTGCCGGTACCCAGCCTGGTAGGGTGTTCCTACTGCCGCGGTGGGGGCTGAGAGCGGCTCCGGCCGGTGCCTTGTGTTGTTTCGGGAGCGCCGCTGTGCCTGGTCAGTGTTGGCACCTCGTTTCTCCGGCCATGGAGGTGCTGTCCCCTGGCTCGGTACGGGGTGTCACCTCGTAAGGGAGACCGGGCGGTGGGTGAGCCGTCAGCCGGGCTTGGGGGTGTCTGGTGGGAGCGGGAGCGTCCGGGAGGAGATCGTGTGACCGTCGCCAAAAAGCCACCGTCCACCAGCGTGCCTGGGACAGCGATGGGCTCCGCGTGTCCCGTCCGTCCGACAGCCAGCTGGTGACCCGTCAGCCCCGCCACTGCGCCGTGTCCCCCAGCATCCCCACGGGGGGTGGTGGCACGGCCACACCGTGCTGCTGTGTGCCTTCCCTCGCACCAGCACCCAGCACCCCATGCACCCAGCACCCCGTGTACCCAGCACCCTGCGCACCCAGCACCACCGTCACCCTGTGCACCCTGCACCCCGCGCACCCACCCCCCTCCCCGGGCTCCCTTCATGCCCGAAGCCGGGGATGGCCGCATTCCCACCCCCGCGCCCTGCGCCCCCGCTGTGCTCCCCAGATGCAGAGGGGCTCTGGGAGCCCCTCCGAACTCTGCCTAGCGTCCGCCTGCTGCCCCTCACCGGCGAGGCCTGATGCCAGGGTGAGGGGCATGGCTGCTCTTCCCCCCGCTCAGCGGCTCAGTGCCGGGCTGGCAGAGGCCGGATTCGGTGCAGCTTCCCCGCCGGATCGGGCACGGGGAGCAGATCCAGGAGCCTTTGAAGGCCGGCACCGCGGGGTGCCCCTTCCCCGCAGGTGAGCGCTTCAAAGGCCTCCCGCCGCCGCGGAGAAGTGGGCACAGCACACCGGCTCTGGCATGCGCCGCCATGGGGCATGGCATCCCCCCCCCGCCCCTCAAGCCCACCCCGAACCCTCCTGTGTCGCCGTGATTTCCGTGTTGCCGGCACCGACCGTTCAGGGCTGCTCTGAGACCCATCAAACTCGTGTCAGCGGTGAGGGATGCTCCGTGCCGGTGCCGGGCGGCACCGGGGGCTCACCGGGCCGGCTTCGCCGGTGCTGCGCGTGCTTCCTAATGGCTTGTGCTGTTTGTTTTTCTGTCTGTGTTGTGTCCCCAGTTAAATGGAAGTGGTCAAGTGAAAGTGCCCAGCCACTACCTGCCCACGCAGATGCTGGCGCCGCCACCTCCCCCCGGCATGCCCCGCTTGGCCGTCTCTCCTGACACCAAATCCACCACGACAACTACCGAGGGAGGGACGACCTCACCGACATCACCCAGTAAGCACCCCGCGGCGCCCACCCCTCTCCCCGGCCCGGCCGGCCCCCTCCTCTCGCATTCCCCCCCTCAAGACTCAAGATTCCCCCCTCCAAATCTCGGTGCTGCCGGGGGGATGTTGGCGGAGGTGGCCTCCCCGCAGCCGGGGAGAGGGCGGCAGCTGGCACGCAGTGAGTTTGCTGGGTCTCAGGCAGGTCGGAGCGGGCAGGGTTTGGGCAGGCGGCTCTTGTGTGTCGCCCTCCCGCAGGGGGTCCCGTGCTGGTCCCAGGGACCGGCCCGAGCCCCATGTCCCTCCGAGACGGCCGGGGGAGCGGCAGCGGAGCCGCGGTGAGGCTCCCCCAAGCCGACATCCTGCCCAAACCCACCTAACGCAGGCAGGGCTTGCAGGGGAGGCTGTTGCCTCTCTGTGCCTCAGTTTCCCCACTGGTCGGCAGTGGCGGTGCTACCGGTGACGCAAGGACCAGCCGGCATGGGTGTGGAGCTGGGGCTGGGGGCAGCGTGCCCGGCTGCGCCGCACCGGGCTGCCGTCCTCTCGCTGCCACGGGGGTCCCTGGCACTGGGGACCCCGATCTGATCGGGGACTGTGAAGCGACGCGGGTGCAAGGACTGCGTGCAGGGCTGCCGGAGCCCTTGACGGGAGAGGCGCCTGGGGAGCCTTCATTAGCAGCGGTGGCTGACGAGCTCATCCTCCTCCACTCCACCTCGGGGGGGCTTTAGCACCTCAGCCAGAAGGATTTTGGGGCGCTGGGTCCCGAGCTGCAGAGGGAAGACGCTGACGTCACTCTTGGTCTGGCATCAGGGCGCGTGCCGCGGTGGTGGGACGCCGTGCCATCACCGCACTCCGCGAGAGGGTTGTCCCTGTCCCGCTGTTCCCACGGGGGGACGCCTCCTGGTACCCCAAGGGGCTGCCACGTCCCCCAAGGGGCGAGCCCTACGTGGGGGACACCGTCCCTGGGGGACAGGCCACAGCCGGGTGCTGCCAGCCGGCCCGTGCGTGTCGAGGTTATGCGGCGTGACGAATCAAAGCCTGGCTGACGTGGAGAGGACAGCTCGGGGTGGCATGGCCCGGCTGGTGACGGCCACAGGGAGGGACCGGGCAGTGCCAGTCCCCCCCTGGGCTCAGGGTAGGACGCGTGCGGGGGACACTGACTGTCCCCAAGGGGCGCAAAGGTCAGCTGGCTCCGAGCCCCCCGTTCCTCCCTGCAGCACCCTGAGCCCAAGGGCTCAGCGGGGTCAGGGGTCCCACTGCTGGACCCCCAACTGGGGGGGCGGAGGTGGCAGCAGGGGGGACACGGCCGAGTGGAGCTGGTGGCTCCCATCGCACTCGCCCCACGGCAGCTCCTCTCGGCAAGCTGCAGCGCCGGCACGGTAGGAGAGCACCCGTCTGCGCCTACACCCTGGGGGTCTCTCGCATCCCCCAGCCCGCCGTCGCCCCAAAGCCGCTCCTGCAGCAGGGCACAGCCCCGGGCGCAGCATCCCCGACCTCCGCTCGCCCAGCGCCGGGGCGCAGCCAGGCACGTCGCCTGGCCACCAGCTCCGGGTGCCCGGGACGCCCGTCCCGGCAGTGCCAGGGAGTGGGCCAGGCTTGGCCCCGGGGGGACGATGGCGGTGCCGCTGGCAGCCCCCGTTAATGAGCTCTCGTTTGTTCCCCAGCCTACTCTGCACCAGGCACGCCCCCTGCGAACCGTTCCTTCGTGGGATTAGGACCAAGGGATCCTGGGAGTATCTATCAGGCACAGGTGAGAGCGGGGATGCTGCTGGGGGGACCCTCCTGCCCTCGCCCCGGGCATCGCCGCCGTGGCATCGCTGTGGGCATTGCCGCCATTGGCATGGCCATTGCGGGCATCGCCGTCATGGGTATCGCTGCCGTGGCGTTGCCAACACGGGCATCCCCACCGTGGCATCGCTGCCGTGGTATTGCCACCGTGGGCATTGCCGACGTGGCTGTTGCCACGATGGGCATCACTGCCATGACATCACTACCATGGGCATCGCTGCCATCGGCATGGCCGTTGCAGGCATCGCCGTTGTGGGCATCGCTGCCATGGTATTGCTGCAGTGGCATCACTGCCATGGGTATTGCCACTGTGGGCATTGCCGACATGGCTGTTGCCACGATGGGCATCGCTCCCATGACGTAACTGCCGTGGGCATCACTGCCATGACATCACTACCGTGGGCATCGCCTCCATCGGCATGGCTGTTGCGGGCATCACCGTCGTGGGCATCTCTGCCACGGCATCACTGCCGTGGCATTGCTGCAGTGGCATCACTGCCATGGGTATTGCTCCTGTGGGCATTGCCACTGTGGCAATTGCCACCATGGCATCACTGCCATGGATATTGCCACCGTGGGCATCACCACCGTGGGCATGGCGCCACTGTAGGCATTGCTGCCATGGGCATTGCCACCTTGGGCATCACCACCATGGCATCGCTGCCCTGGTATCGCCACTGCTGGCGTTGCTGCTGTGGCCATCACTGCCTTGACATCGCCGCCGTGGGCATACCCACCACGGGCATCGCCACCCGGCACCCTGTGCCGGGGGCTTCGGGCTCTGGGTCCCTTAGAACAGAGGGAGGTCACTGCTGTGCCCATGCTGGCACCTTGCCCTCCTCTCACCAGGCTCCGGCTGTGCCCTGCCTGGCACCGCGGCACAGCCGGGCTGCCCCAGGTGCCCACAGCATCCCCTTCTCTCCTCTGACTGCGCCCGGCAGCCGCTCCAGCCGCAGCGGGATGTGGCATGCGCCTTTCCGGGGCCTTTTCGTTAGTCCTGGGTATTTTTGAACCGGTACGTCGTGAGCCAGTGCCAGCGCCGTGGACGGTGCCGCGGGGCCAGGGGAGGTGTGCCAGCACCTTGCCTCACTTGTGATACGAGTTGGCCGGCCTCAGCGGTCCCAGCAGGGGCAGCTTCGGGAGGCTGCAGCCCTGCCTGGGGGGGTGACGCCGGTGCCGGGGGCAGTGGGACGGGTGTGTGGATGGCGCCGTGCTGGGGGCACCCCGGGGTGCTGCACCCGCCGGGGGCAAGCGCTCAGGGCACTGAGCTGTGCCGAGGGGCACCGAGGAGTGCTGTGCTGTGCCAGGGTGCGAGCACTCAGGGACTGTGAGCTGTGCCGTGGGGCACCCAAGGGTGCTGTGCTGTGCCAGGGTGCAAGCTGGGCCACCCAAGGGTGCAGCCCCCGCACCCTGCCTCAGTTTCCCCAATCCTACACGTGGGCAGAGCACAGTGGGGTGGGCGCCCCGAGGCCTTTGGGTCCCTAAAGAGGAGACATAGGGCAGCGCCCGGAGAACCCCAGGGGACCAGGGTGCTGGGGACCCTGCACCCCGCACCCCCCCCGGGGGTCACAGCTGCTCGCAGCCCCCGAGACCCGCAGGGTCCCTCTCCCTGTGCCGCCTGTGTCCGCTCACGCTCCGGGAGCTTTCCCCAGGGACTCAAGGATGCTTTGCTTGGGGAAACTGAGGCACGGGGGAAATGAAGCGGTGCCCCCGCGTCCCGGGGAGGGGTGGCTGAGACCTGCCGCTCTCGGGTCATGTGTGGCAGGGCCGGGAAGGGTTAAGGGAAGCGGCGGCCCCGAGCTGTCTCGTTGCCAACGGAAACCAGACATGAGGTAATCAGGGACGAACTTGAACTTGAGGCTTTGGGGGGGGGGGTCGGGGGGGGAGACAATGGGAGGGTGGCACAGGGCCACCCCACGGGGTCTCCAGCCCTGCCACACCTCCTACCCGTCCCCAAGCGGGACCGTTCCCTGGGGAGCGTCGCCTTGGCCGTGGAGGTGCAGAGGGACCGGCCACCACGGAGGGGACAAGGGTGGCTCCGGCGCAGAGGACTGACAAACTCAGTGCAGGAATGGGGGACACCCTGCCCCGGCGAGGCGAGGCGGGCAGGGTGACAGCTTGGGGACAGCTGTCTCAGGGTGGAGAGGGGACACGCCGGGGGGGGATGGAGTGGCTTCGCGGCGCAGAGCACTAACGCCGGCCTCTCTCTTCTCTCCCGGCAGTCCTGGTACCTGGGATAACCGCCGCCGTGCCGCCCCTTCGCCTCCCTTCTCCTCTGCTTTAGGCACCCCCAGAGGAACATCCCCGTCCCCGAGCACCAGGCCCAGCCTTGCGGTGACGACGGAGAGCGTGGACTCACGACGACGACGACGACGACGACGACGACGACAAGCAAAACCCACACCCGAAGGAAAGAGCGAGGGAAAGGAAGAAGGAAAAGGGTCAAACTTTTTTAAAAAGGAAAAACAAACAAACAAACAAACAAAAACAAACAAAACAACAACCCACCCCAGGAGGACCTTCCCCCCCCCCCAACCCCGGCGATGCGCCAGAAAACAAAGAAACAGGAAAAAAAAGAAAAACAAACACTATTATTTGTCCCGTCGGCCGGCGCCGCGCCGAGACCTGACACAACTCGTGCCAGCGATGCCTCCCGGAGCAGCAGCGGGGCTGCGGCACCAGAGCCCTACCGGCCACTCGCCGGAGGGTCGGATATGCAAACGGCTCTTGACTCTCTCATTCTTGCCTCTATGTGAGTAGAAAAGATCAAACCCCCGTCCTCCCCCCCCCGCCGTCCCTCCCGCCGTCCCCCCCCGGCCCCACGCAGACTCTCGGGGGGGGCCCCGGGGCCGGGATGGGGCGCGGTGGGTTGGGGGGACCCCTCCTGCCGCCGGTTCCCAACGGATGCGGGCGCACTCGCCGGCTGGGCGGTGGGATGCTCCGTGCCGTGAAAGCGCCGCGGGGATGGGCGACGCCGTGACATGGTGATACGGTGACATGGTGGCACGGTGACGCGGTGACACCGTGGTCAGCTCGGCTTGGCACAGCGCGAGCGAGTGTCACAAGGAGGAGGGGGCTTGGGGCCACGGAGGGTGCATGGGCACGGCCGGAGGACGGTGGCAGCGGCGGTGGCACCCCGATTCCCACGGGGACACGGCGTGGGGACGTCCCCACCACGGCCCCAGCGGGACCCGGGCTGCCACCGTCGTGCCGTGGCACCGGTCGCCGTCTCTCTGCAATGTCTTCCTCGTGCCCCGGCGTGCACCGGCCCCAACCCCAATGTGTCCCCCACGTGTGTCCCTGTGTCCCCCTGCGTGTCCCCACGCCGGAGGCGGGGGTTGTCCGTGGCGGGGCGTGCGTCCGTGTGTCTGAGCTATGCATTCCTGTGGACAGGTACCAGGTGGATGGCGAGGAGAGGGTGCGCTCGTGTTGCACATTTTTGTAGGAAATGCACTTTTAAGAGGGAATCGTCAAAAAAAAAAAAAAAAAAAAATCAAAAGAAAAAAGAAGAAAAGAAAAAAAAATCACAAAAAAGGAGGAGGAGGAGGAGGAAGAAGAGGAGGAGGAGGAGGAGACGGAGCCCCCGGCACTGGCTTGCCGGGACGGCTGATTTGGGGGTTTTTTGGGGTTTTTTTTTTTTGCTTTTTTTTTTTTTAAAAAAAAAAAAAAACACAAAACAAAACACAAAAGGATGGAGAAAAGGAGCCCGAGCGAGGTCGAGGGCAGCGCCAGCCCCACGGAGCCCCCGGCCCCGCGTCAAGTGCCTGAACTGCGGTGGGGAGGGGTCCCGGGACCCCCGGAGGAGCCCCCGGTCCCGGGACGGCGCTGGAGGAAGCACCCACCCGATTGTCCCCATCCCGCGCGATGGCGGCGTGGCCGAGAAGGGGACGCGGGGACGTGGCAGTGCCTTAGAGCAGAGTGACCCACGCGGCGACCGAGGCGAGGAGGAGGAGGAGGAGGAGGAGGACGATGACGACGAAGGCACCCGGCACCTCCAGCGAGATGGTGGTGGCCGTGGGGGAGACTGGTCCCAGGCGTGTCCCCAAAGGGACCCCACACCCCACGGGACACCCCACGGGGGATGATGGAGAGAAGCCACCGCGGGATGTCACCGAGGCCACCGCCGCCACCTGCCTGACCCCATCCCCTGGCACCCAGAGCTGCCCCGTGGACCACCGGCATCGCGGACCCCATCCCACCGGCCCCCCGCTTCCCCCCTCCCGACCCGCCCCCTCCATGTCCCCCCGGGGACGGCACAGCGAGGCCGGATCCTGCCCGCCCGCAGCGCGGCACCGGGGAAAGGGCTGACGCAGGAAATCCCGGGAGACGAGAAAATAATTAAAAAAAGGACAAGAAAAGGAGAAAACCCACGGGGAAAAAAAAAAAAAAAAAAAAAAGAAAAAAAGGAAAAAAAAAAAAAGCCAAACAACAAAAAAGCGCTTGGCGGAGAGGGAAACCTGTTGTTTTTGGTTTTTGTTTTTTTTTTTTTTTTTAAAAAAGATCTGAGAAAAGAAACACGTGGAAAAAAAAAAAAGACACACGCAAAAAAAAAAAAAAAGACAAAAAAAAAAAAACCAAACAAAAAAAAAAAAAGACAAATAAACTGCATGGTGCTTTAACAGGATCTGGTGACCTGGCTCAACCCAGCCGCCCGTGGCTGATGCTGTGCATGGCAGACTGTATTAACCGGCTCTACCTTCCCCCTTCAGCAAAAGAGAAAAGAAGAGAAAAAAAAAAAAAAAAAAAAAAAAAAGGAGGAAAAAAAACCCCCCACACACACAAAAAAAAAAAAAATTCCGTATAAAAAAAAAAAAAAAAAACAAAAGACGGAAAAAAAAAAAACAAAAAAAACACCGGGGGGAAAAAAAAAAACAAACAAACAAAACAAAACCACCGGGAGAAAAAAAAAAAAAAAAAAAAATCCATGTTTTCCTAATTTGCACGAAATTTTATACCACATGATGTGCCTTGCCTTCGAAGACTAAGTATTACCGGACCCGATATCAGTGCGAGGGAGTCGCTGCATGCCCGGGGCTCCCGGGGGGCCGGGGGGGGGCCGGGGGCGGCCGCCCTCCCCTCGCCTCCTGCATGGCTTCTTCTCGGCCGGAAAAAAAAAATCCCTTTTCTCTCGATTATTAATTATTATTTTTTAACCGATTATCTCTTCCCCCCCCCCCCCTTCCCCCCTCCCACCCCCCCCCTCTCCCCCCCAAACTCGGAAACGTCTTCCAGTTGGTTATACCGATGCATCCTCTGCGCCAACACACCGGAATATGCAATAGCCGCTCAGCTGCGCCGGCGAAGTTTTGGGGGGGGGGGGGGCGGTTACGGGAGGGGGGGGGGGGGGGACCCAGCCACCCTTTTGCTTTGCCTCTCGTTTTGGTTTTTTTTTTTTTGGGGGGGGGTTTTGGTTGTTTTGGGTTTGTGTTTTTTTTTTTTTTTCCTTCCCTTTTGGGGGTTTTTATTTTGGTTTTCTGCTTGCAGCAACCAAAGGCAGCGAGGCGGGAGGTGGCAGTGACACCCCCCACCCCCCACCCCGGGTCAGACACACACCCCCCCCCAGAACCCCCCCCCGTAATTCTCGGGGGTACCCAGGCATCCCAGTGCGGCAGGATGGACTGGGATGCGGTGGGGGTCACCGCGGGGAGGACCAGGGATGGAGACCCCCCCCCCCATGGCAGAGCCATTAAGGGGGGGGGGAGGGGGCCACAGCATCCCATCACCCTCCCTTTGGGGGGGGGGGGGGATGTCCCCCCCCGCCTTTTTAAGTGGTTTTCAGTGGGGCGCAGGGCCGGGAGGGCTGAGCCCAGCCGCTCTCGTGACAGGAATGGAACCGTGTGAATGTAGCTGTGCCCCCCCCCCAAAGCAGGGCTGGTGTCGGAGGGGGGGGGGGTTGCAGCCCCCCCCTCCCCTTTCCTCCTCCTCCCCCCCTCCCACTCTCCCATCCCCATTGGCTTCATCTCCGGGGGTCCGGTGGGCGCAGCGGGGAATAGGCCGCGTCACTTCGCCGGTTCCCTGCTGTGCCGACAGCCGAGCGGGGGGCCTGACACCCCCCACCCCCCAAAAATCCAGAATTTGCCTTAAAACCCAAGCGTCCCGCCGGCCGGAGAGAAAAACTCCCCCCCCCCTTAGTCCCCCCCTCTCCCACTGAGGCTGAGGACTGACGCCGGTCGTGACACCGATGGGCGGGTGGCACCGTGCGTCGCTGCTGCTTTTGGAATGAAGAACTGTCGTCGTCAACATTTTAATTCTTTTTTTTTTTCTTCTTCTTCTTCTTCTTTTTGAATTTTATTTTATTTCGGTGTCCAAAAGTATTAGCGGGGGATGGGGGGGGGTACGGGGGGGGGGGTTGTTTCGCTTGTTGGGGGTCCCACGGGGGCGAGGGAACATCCTTGGGAGAGTCTTTTCTTTATGCAAAGGTGCAGTATTGATTTCTGCAAGGACAATGCAAAGCGGGAAAGCGGGAGGTCAGCGTCCAGTCGGGGGAAAAGAAATTAAAAAGAATAGAATTAAAAAAAAAAAAAATTAAAAAAAAAAAAAAAGAGAGAGAGAGAGAGAGAGAGAGAAAATTGAAAGGGGGGGGGGGAGAGGGGTAAAAAAAAAAAAAACCCAAACGGTTTTAAGGCTAGAAAAGGATCAGCTCAAAGCAAAAAAAAAAAAAAAAAATATATATATATATATATATCTCAAAAAAAAAGCATTTCTCAGCGGTGACCAGAGTGACAGTCAGTGGAGGGAGGGAAGGAGGGAGGGGGGGCACACGGGGTGACCCCCCCCCCCCCGTCGAGCCCCCCCCACTCCTCCGGCGAGTGTGGGGCCTGGGGGGAGGTGAGGGGCGCTGGCGCCCCTCCGGCCTGGCCCCCCCCCCGCCCCGAGGAAGCCCCCGGGTGGGGGGGGGGGGACACGACACCCCCCCCCTCTTTTGCTGCCTTCCCCCCCCCCCCCCCCCCCCGGGGCCGGCCGCAGCCCCCCCAAAACCCGCCCTCGGCAAGAAAAGCACCTTAAACCATGTTAAATAAAAAGGCAAAAAATAATCAACTCGACCCCCCCCAACCCAGAGGGCGATGGGGGGTGGGGGGGGGTCGGAGGGGGGTCGGGCCGGGGGCTTTCCCTTAAGGGTCTGGGGGACCCCCCCCCGCCGCCCCCGGGGGTCTTTGCACTGCTCCCCCCCCCCCCCCGACACCCCCCCCTCCGCCCCCCCCCCGGGTTCTGCCCAAAGGGAATATGCAAACCCCCCCCCCGGGGGGGTGGGGTGGTGGGGGGGAACGACCACTAATTTTTATTATTTTTATTTTTTTAATCGTTCTCCCTTTTTTTTTTTTTTTTTTTTTTTTAAATTTTTAACAACCCCCACCCCCACCCCCCCCGCAGCCTCTGGGCTCGGTGGCCACAATCGGGGTGGGCTCAAAGCGGGGTGCGCCCCCCCCCCCCCCCATCACGGGGGATGCTCCGAGGGGGTGTCGTCCCCCCCTTCCCCCCCCCTTCCCCCCCCCCAGGCAGGATGGGGGGGCAAGTGGGGGGGGGGGGGTGTCCGCTCGACAATCACCGCTCCCGGGCTCCCGCGGGGGGGGAGGGGGGGAGGGGGGGGCGGGGGGGGGGTGTTCATGCACTACAGTCTCTCCAAGAGGGTTTTTAGTCGGGCTCGTCGGCTTAAAAGAAAGAAAAAAAAAAAAAAAAAAAATAACAGAGAAAAAAAAAAACAATTCAGTAAAAATAGTCCTCGTGAGCTATAAATAATAAAAATTAAAAAAAAAAAAATAAAATAAAAAATAAATAACCTGTACATATATATATATATATATCTCTCTCTCTCTCCGCATATATATATATGGGGCCGCAGGGGCCGGAGGTGGGCGCGGGTCTCTGTCGGCCGACAAACACAGTTAAGGTACTTTTAAAAGCGCAAAGGAATATATATATATATATATATATATATAAAACCCCCTATATATATATATATGTCTTGTTCGTTGTTGTTTTGTTTCTTTTTTTTTCTTGTTGTTGTTGGGGTTTGGTTTTTTTGGGGTTTTTTTTTGGGGGGGGGTTGTTTTTTTTTTTTAGGGGGTATTTTTTTTCGACTCCGAGTTTGGAATTGCTGCTTTCTGGTTCCTCCCCCCCACACACACCCCCCTCCTCCTCTCCTCGGGGGGGGGGGCCCTCTGCCGCCGGCCTGGGTGGGCAGCACCCTTGGGTGCCCCCCCCCCCAATGCAGCAGCACCCCTGGGTGCCCCCCCCCCCCCCCATGATGGCGATGGGGAGCGGAGTTGGTGACCTTTGGAGACCTTTTATTTTTTCTTGGGTTTTATATTGGGAAATGGGGGGGTGGGGGGGGGTGGTGTTGAGGGTTGGGGGGGTTCCCACCCCCCACCCCCCCCATTGGGCAAAGAGCGGCAAAAGGAGAGTAAACCGCCCCAAAAAAGGCGTCGAGGCGGCAGCCGGCAGGACCACGACTCACACCCATACCAAAAATCCCGCCGCAGTGCCTCCGCGCCGCCGGCTGCCCTCGCCCGCCTTTTCGGGGGTGTCATGTGTGGTGTGTTCCTCACCCCCCCCCCCTCCCCAATTCCTACCACCCCCGGGGGGGGTGGGGGTGTGGGGGGGGTGTACCCCCTCCCTGGCAGTTATATTTTTATTAGTTAGCCGGATTCTCGCTTCTCGCTTGCCGCAGCCGTTACACGTCCGCCGAGCGCACCAGGGCCGCGAGCCGGGGGTCGGGACCCCCAAAATCTCTGGTTGTGCCCCCCAACCCCGGCCCCTGCATGTTTCCCCCCCCCCCGACCCCCCCCGCTCGCCTCCCTGGTGCTTCACGATATTTGATTATACCATTGTACGCAGCCATTACCGATAGCCGCCGCTCCTGCCTACATACCAGTTACTGACCGTGACTATGGATTTTTTGGGTTTTTTTTTTTGTTTTGTTTTCTTTTTGTTGTTGTTGTTTTTATTTTGGTTTGGGGTTGGGTTTTTTTTTTTTTTTTGGGGGGGGGTCTTTTTTTTTTTTTTGGTTGTTTTTTTTTTTTTTCTCCCCCCCTCCCCTCCCCTATGCAAAAAATGAGAAAAAGAGACAAAAAAGAAGAAAAAAAAAAAAAAAACAACAAAAAACTGACACACACACACACAAAAAAAAAAAGATTAAAAAAAGAAAAGAAAAAAAAAAAGACAAAAAAAAAAAATGTATAAAAATTAAACAAGCTATGCTTCAACTCCAGCCCGCCTCCGCCCTTCCTTCGCTGCCCACGGGGGAAACTGAGGCACGGCGCCCACCCTGGGGAGGAACTGGGTGCCCCAGCCTGGGTTGGGGGGGGGGCACTGGGGTGTACTGGGATATACTGGGGCAGAGCCGTGCCCTGGAGGGGGGACCCCCACCCGTGGGTGCTGCTGGCCCAGATGAGGTGGGTGGCTGAGGGTGCGCCCGCTCGGGGACAGTGGGGTGGCAGAGAGGGGACACGTGGGGACAGGGACACGGGTGGGTGCGGCTGTGGGGTCACATGGGGACGCGGCGCTGCCGCTACCTCCTCTGCGTCAGGACCTTCTCCATGTGACATCACGGCCTCCTGCACATTACATCATTGCCTCATGCACACGACATCATTGCCTCTCCTGCATGACGTCATCGCCCTCACCCGTATGACATCATCGGCCGAAGCTGTGCGTCACCTCGCGGTCCCCATTGGCCCTGTCCTGAAGAGCTGCTCAGGACAGACGGGGGTGCTGAGGCCGGATGCGCCCCCCTGGCGGTCCCCAACCCCCCGTGACACCCGCCGGTCCCCGAACCCCCGGGACGCGGGGCAGGATGCCCGGGTCGGGGCGTGCCGGGGGACACCGGCTCTCGGCCGTGCCGAGGTCGCTGAGGCCTGGCAGCTCGTCACACGCCAGGAACCCGCCATTGTCCCCTGCCCCGGTGGCACCCAGTGCTGCCCCCGCACCCAGCACCCTCCGGGGCAACGGGGCAACGCCGCGGGCCCCATCCCGGGGGTGCGGAGCCCCATCCCGGGGGTGCGGAGCCCCGCGGGGGCCACAGGACAGCCCCGTCCCCGTCCCGGTGACACCAGACACTTGACGCCGGGGCAGACTGGGGACCTTTACTGGGGTATGGTCGGGGGCGCCCCCCCCGCCTCCCCACGGGCGGGACCCCCCGGGTCAGGGGGGAACGGGGGGGGACGACCCTGTTCCTGTCGCCGGCCACCGCCCTCCGCGAGCCATTCCGGCGGGTGACCGATCCACCCCGGGGCTTGGCGGCAGCCGGGGGCACCGCGGCACCTCCCGCTCCGCAAAACCCGGCGCGGATCCGCGGCCGGCGGACGGGGCTGAGGGCACGGTGCTCGACGGGGCGTCCCCAGGGCCGGGCAGCGGGTGGGCGAGGGACGGCCACAGCCTCAGAGGGACGTGGCCTTGGTCCGCTCCTCGTCGTCGCTGTCATTCTCGGCCGCCGGGTTGGCGCAGCCGCCGTGCTCCAGCCTGCCGGGAGGGAGGCGTCAGCCAGGCATGGCCGCCATGGCGGGGCACCCCGGCCCACTCCCCTCGGGTGTCACCATCGCCTTCGGCCGTGCCAAGGGCACACCGGGCCACGCACGGCACCGCCGGACCACATACGGCACCGCCGAGCCGTGCATGGCACCGCCAGCGTGTGACCGTCCCCAGGGGGAAACTGAGGCACGGGGGGTGCCCGGTGCCAGCCCCGCAGCGGCCGGGTCGTGGTACCTGTCAGTCCCCGGGGTCTCCTGGAGGCCGCCCCGCTTCCTGCGAGGGGAGAGAGAGGGTGAGCGGTGCCCAGGGACAGTCCCGTCCCCAACCCCGCAGCACCCTGTTCCCGGCCCCGCGCATGGCCGGGGTTCCCCGCCGAGGTGGGTGCAGGATGTGTCCCCGCCGCAGCGTCCCACCTGTGCATCCTGATCTTCCAGAGCCGGTTGGCGAGCAGGAGCACGAAGACGATGAAGAGGAAGACGACGACGGCCGTGAGGCCAACGAGCCAGGGCTGCAGCTCCTTGGCACCGGTGGCTGCGCGGCAGAGGGACAGGGATGGGGACAGCTTCAGGGGAACCCCGTCCTGCAGGGGACGGGAGCCCCCATCCCATGGCACAGGGTCCCAATAGTGCCGAGCCCAGCAGCAGGGGATGTTGGGGACACCGGGGGACATGGGCAGGTGCTCATTGCCACCCCCTCCCCGCTGTCCCTTGGGTGCCGAGGAAGCCACCCCGGTCACAGCCAACGCGTCCCCAGGAGAGCGCACAGGTGCCCGCACGGTGGGGGGGCACTGGGGACAGCGGGCAGGTACCCCAAATCTTTCTGCTCTGCCCCCAAAATGGTCACTTCAGGGGCACTGGGACAGACTGGTCCTGCTGGGAAGGTCTCCCAGGAGCTGACCTAATGTCCCGGGGTGGGCACAGCCACCCCCGAGGGCACCCCAGGGCGCGGGGGGAGGGGGGGCCGCGGGGGCACCTACCGGCCTGTCCCTGGGTGGTGGCGACGAGGACGAGCAGGACCAGGAGCGAGAGGGGCTGCGAAGCCCTCGGCATTTTCGGGTGGAGGCTGGCAGGGGGCTGGGGCACGGCCAGATCCTGCACCCCCCCGGTGGGCTCCTCTCCTGTGCCGCTGCTGGGGCCGAGTGCCGG
>NC_138930.1:6265577-6511305 GCF_965231255.1 Vanellus vanellus
TGGAAGTTCTTTGTCTCAGGAAAGCAAAAACTATGAAAAAAAAGCTTTGATTTTTTGGGGGGGGGGGCGGGCAGGGACACAAGGGAATGAAGATCATAATGAAAGGCTAGCAATGACTGCCCAGATAATGCTCTTCTTTTCATTGTCTCCCTTCCATAAGTAGTTTATATCCCACTTTTTCCGGATGATGTTATTTTGGAAGGCAGTGGAGGATGGGGTGAGCTGGTTGTTGTCAATTCACTCTCATTTGTGTGTTTCTGTCAGTGTTACACGGAACTACTTGGACTGGCTGACATCCATCCCGTGGGGTAAGTGTAGTGAGGAGAACCTGGAGCTGACCAGAGCCCGAGCAGTTCTGGAAGAGGATCATTATGGAATGGATGACGTCAAGAAGCGAATTCTGGTAAGGCGGGAATAGGCAGCGTGTCCCATTCCACACTCCGCTTAGCGTCAGGCATTTTGGTTGTGTTTCATATTGCAGCTCTCCATTGAATTTGTGAAGCAAATAGAAAGCTGAATCAAAGAACAGAATGTTCAGCTAACGTATTTAATTACTTGTGGCAATGAATGTCATATTTTGATTTCGAAAAGCAATATACTGTTTTGCTACTTAATGCTGAGCAAGTGACTAGGTGTCCAAGGGAAGCAGTCTCTGGAGTTTAATCGATTTGTTCAGAGAATATTAAAATGGTTCCACTTGACTGGCAAAGTTACTGCCTTTCCAAAACACGCTGAACCTCTACTCATACCTCCAAAATGAAGAGGGGAGAAGTTAGCTCTAAGTTGCATGCTTGCCTCGCAAGCTTTACCTATCCCCAGAGCTGTGTTGGATGCTGAAGGGTTTATATAGTCCGTGCAATACAGCCCTCGTATAAACAGGGTATTTTTCAGTGTTGCCTTTTTCCACAATTTCTGTCACTTTTGCCTGAAGATGTCCCCCCACCTGTGCTTGCTGTGGTTAGGGAAGCTGTTTTAGATAAGGGTAGATACCTGCAACGGGTTGCAACAACTTCAGCAACTTGCTGTGGGAACTGCCTGCCTTTCCAGGGGACAAGAACAGGCTCCTCCTTGTAGCCAGCCAACGCATTCAAGCAGTGAAAGACGGTCCCAGTGCTGGCAGGATTCGTGTCGTCCTGGGCAAGCACATGAAAGTGCCCGGTGGAGGGGAGGCAGGTGCAGTTATTGACTTTGGCATTACCAAATCGTGGTGAGAGCTTAGCAGACTTGGTGAAGCAGTTGAGTGTAGCTAGGCTTCAACTTGGCCATTTCATTTGAAAGTAAGGCAGTTTCTGTTACTGTTCCCGCACACTGTATAGAGCAGAGCTTTGTGTTACCTTGGGGACGGCACTGATGGTTCTTAGGCCGCCTCAGTAATTGTTCTGCACAGAAACTATATAGGCATCTCTTAAGCTAACAGTATGATGTTGTTATATATAATGAACAGTACATTCTTAGACATCCTGAGATTTTGCTTTTATTAAATTGCTTTGTTTCAGTCTCTTCTAGAAAAAGATAAAGGTTGTGAAGTATCTCCTCACTGACAGCCAAAGGGTGCTTGTTTCCCTAGTAGTGACTAAATCTCACTATCTGATTTATTATTTTGAATGATTTATGGTAAACCTGTTGCACATTTGCAAGCAGATAACCCCTTTTGAGTACCAGTCTCTTATGTTGCTCGTCAGCATTATTAATGCTGACTAGGCCCATCCTTTATACAGAAATAGCTTGAGTTGCATCATAGAGGTCTGTGTCTTTGATTATTGATGTGATTAATTGCACACAGGAGATTCCCCAGTTGTAGCAATGTAAACGAGGTTGATGATTTTAAGGTACTGAGAAATAGCTATGCAAATTTAAGCCTTAATTAGTTTGGTGCTGTTGTCCTTGTATAGTATTGCTGTGGAGTTCAGTGCTGTAGGTGGAAGAGTTCAGGGCTCATCTTTGCTAAATAACTGACTTGTTACAGGGGAAACCTCATCTCTGCCCACTTGCACAGTGACTTCTCCACTGTAAGCATATGAGCAGTTGAAACTTCAGTTCTGAACTGTGATCTTCTGATTTCTCAGCTGCTGAGTGTTATTTGAGGGTTGCCTAGCATAGGAGTGTGAAAAGATGCAAGTTTAACTTGGCAAAGTAGTACTGGTACAGTAGGAGATGCTCACATGTAGCTTGAGACACGCAGGTGAGAACTAAGGAAGCTGGGAGAAGGACTAGAAGTCTGTCTTCCCGCTCCAAGACAGTGGAGGGAGATGAGTACAGAGCGTAAAACCCGTGGCCAACCAAGTGTGTAAATAACCAGAGGGAAAAGAAGTGCACCAGTATTCTTACTTAGCTTCTCCCCTTGCCCTCCCCAACTCCTTTGAGGACCGATGTTGTGTATGATGCTTATTTTGTAATCGTTGCTTGACATGATAACAAATAAGTTTTTGTGTTGCTGCAGCTGCCCTCTGTTTACGACTGGTCCTTCATCTATCCTGCAGGAGTTCATAGCAGTCAGTCAGCTGCGAGGATCCACCCAGGGGAAGATCCTGTGTTTTTATGGCCCCCCTGGGGTTGGCAAAACCAGCATTGCCCGCTCCATTGCCAGAGCCCTAAACAGAGAGTACTTCCGCTTCAGTGTTGGAGGGATGACTGATGTAGCAGAAATAAAAGGACACAGGTCAGTGTAACTTGAGCAGTTTCTCTATCCAGCAATTTTTACTAATGTTGTCAAAATAGGAACCTAACTGAAGTTGGACAATGTGTGTAATTTTCATCTCTGTTCTGCCAACCCTTGCTGACAGAAGTTGGGATATAGGAAGAGGTGAAAAAGGCAAGAGTTTGGAACATAATCGTATCTGTATCTCTAAGTTCAGTTGCTCCCTGCTTCTTGTATATGCTTATGGGGACCTTTGAAGAGCTGTGTGAGCTACCCAAAAGCATTGGACTGATGCCAAGTGCTAATTCACGTGTGTCTATAAATGCCAGCACTAGACACGTGTGTCTGTAAATGCCAGCACTAGATGACAATGGCAGTTTGAACAGGGTGTTGTGATTTGGCCTCAGCCAGTAACAACCACGCGGCTGCTCACTCAACCCCTGCGGCCGTGGGGGAAAATCGGAAGAAAAGGCAAAACTTATGGGTTGAGATAAAGGCAGTTTAGTAGAACAGCAAAGGAAAGAGAAAAACAATGACAATAACACTTATAAAGGAATGTACAAACGCAATTACGGTACCGCCGCGGGCAGCCCCAGCCTGCTCAAGCTGACTCCTGCCCTGGCCAGCTCCTTGCTATAGCCCGGGCACAGCTTACCTGGTATGGAATACCTGTGTCCCCTGCTGCATCCTTGGGGAAATTAATCCCATCCCTGCCGGAACAAGGACAAGGGTCATTCACATGTTCAGGTGTGATTGAGACTTGGTTTCTAAATAATTAGGAGGGAGATGCTACATGAAGAAAACTTGGGAACAAGAGTATTCATGGGGAGAACAAGAGGACACAAATACAAAAGTCAGTAAATCCAACCCTGCCACAGGTTTGTTTTACTTCCACATACACCTGAAAACAAAACTAGCAGTGTTTTCAAACTAGTAAGAGCAGCTGTTCTGCAGTGTGAATTAAACCTGCAAGGTTCTGCCCTATATGATACAGAAGCAGAGAGAAATATTTTATATACTTTTCAGGATGTTCTCTGCTCTGTGCCTCTTGGCATTTGCTCTGTTGTTACCCTCTTGCTCTGCTTCTGCATGTTCCAGGATAGCAGTTCCCTCTAGCAGAAAGATTGTGTTTTGCTGTCAGCAGTTTGTTCCTTCAGTGTATCTTTTGATTTACACTTATCTTCCGTTTTTGCCCCTACCAAGTGTGGGAATGAAACATTCCCTTTTCTAACATTTCTTTACCCAGAAATGGAGAAGTTGCTCTTCAGACATCTCTGTTCTTAGCCTTACCTCTTCGCTTCCCTCTAATTTAAAAGTGGTTAAAACTAAAGATGGAAAACTGGGAGTATTCTGCCAAAATTCATGTCTGAACCGACTAGATGGGTCTTGGTGCTAAGTGTGGTGATGGAGAATGCTTTTGATAAGTGTAGAAGAAATATAGACTTGTTTCCCAGCAGGATATACCTGTTCCATCAGCTGCGTGCTATGTTGTGTGATGTGTGCTGTACTTTACAATGAGTCTCTAAATACAGTCTCTGGTAAAACAGGAGGACATATGTTGGAGCAATGCCAGGAAAAATCATCCAGTGTCTGAAGAAGACCAAGACAGAGAACCCACTTATACTGATCGATGAGGTGATGTATCTGGTCTTTCTTCTAGATTTTATTCTTAAAAACATGCCAATTCTTGACCCCAATAGGAAGGGTGAAGCAGTAACTCTCCTAAAAATCCCAGTTTTTTTTTTTTTATTTAAATGAGGCTGGGCTCTCAGGTTCTTTGGGTGACAGCGATACCTTAGACCCTTTGTTTTCTCTTCCTATAGCAGACTTGAACTTCAATATTTCAGTTGTGTCCTTCTCATTAAGTTGCAGCTATTTGGATCGCAAGGATCCTAATGGAGCTGGCTGGATATTCAGAAACTTCAGTAGCTCTCATGTTCCCTACCTAGATGTGGGTACATCATTGTGCACAGAATTACTGTTGTCCATGTGACTATTAGGAAGAGTCACTCTCAGCAGGTCTAAAGCAAGACTATAAGGAATAAGATGCTTACAGTCAATTTGTGATCTGATTTGAGAATAAATGAGACAGAGCTGCCAGCCTACTGCTTTGTGGAAAAGCAAATAAGGACAGGATATAATAGCAGGTGTTCAGAACAGCCTAAAGGTCTGTCTGTCCTCCTTATGTGTGCCATGCCTGGTAAATACCCACAGCAGATGTCTTTGGAATGGAGTGGGGGACCAAGAAACTGGGTAGTGGTTTGCTGTGTAATGTAACTGATGAGTATCTTGATTTGAAAGGTAATGAAACCTGTAGGTCATGGCACTTACGTGGTGTTGGTGAGGAGCCTTGCGTTGGCCACAGTAGCAAATTGTATTATGTCCATCTAGTTAACGCTACTCTTTAGGGAGAACAAGCAGTGGAGAGTGGCCCTGTTGTGACCTCTTCTTCTGAGGACGTGAAGAGTGCTGAAAGAGACAACAATCTTGGATGTGGTCCTGGGCAGGCAGCTCTACATGGCCCTGCTTGAGCAGCGGGGTTGGACAAGATCACCTCAAGAATTCCCTACCAGGCTCAGTCAGTCTATGATTCTGTGAAAGCAGCAAAGGTCACTAGTTGGGCTGTGATGAGTGGATGTGTGTAGGCACTGTGCACCTTGGTCAGAGTAAGGAGGGCGTCTTTCCTTACGTATTAAGGGAATTATATAAGCTAGCACCCTGTAGTTCTCCCACTGTGGAATAAGTATTCTGGTCTGTGACTATAGCTTATCTTAGCTTAACGTGAGGTAGCCCACTAATCCATGATAACTCACTTGCTTTTGATTGTATGCACACTCCCTGAGACTTCACAGTGCTTCTCTAGGGCACTGTTAAAGTCCTCTGTCTTGTCAGGTGTGTCCTGTGCTCACGTGGTAGGATAGTGGGGACTTGGATGAATGCACAGAAAACTGATAGACTGGTATGAGCAAACACATGAAGATTTTCAGATGGCGCCTTTAAAGAACCTTTGCGTGAGAATTTATTGTGTTGAGAAACTTCTTAGTGCATTTAAAGTTTTTCTCCCATAGGTAGATAAAATAGGAAGAGGATATCAAGGGGATCCATCCTCAGCCCTTCTAGAGTTGTTGGACCCAGAACAGAACTCCAACTTCTTGGATCATTACCTTGATGTTCCTGTGGATTTATCAAAGGTATTTCTCTCTTCTGCAGAGGTGGTAGAGCTGGAATGTATGTGGGTCATTGCAGAGATTTCCTCTCCGTGACATTTTAGTCAGTTGGAAAGTCCGACAGGTGGGAGTAAGACACAAGTAGTATAAGGCTGTCTCTGCAGGAGTTGGCTCTAACCAAAGCGTCTGTACATACTTTAGAGAACACGATCACCAGCGTATGTGCTATAACCCCAATTCCCTATAGAGCTGGGGACACAAAGATGCATGGTCTCTGCTAGAAAAGGCAGAAGTTTTTCTTCTACATAGTGATTGGCAGAGTTGCTATCAAGTGGGGTGGCCTCATACTGCTGTCAGGCTTTTTAAATTGGTTGTTTCTGCACACTGTTGCACTTTTTGTGCAGCTTATTTTAATTGCAGAATCGATGGATTAGAAATGCATATACATAATTTGGTCACTTTTGTGCTAACTTCGTAGAAGGTAGAAATAACTGAAAGTGAGATCTAGATCCTCCCGGGCAAATAGTTTCCTGGTCTGTATCAGACCATTCCAACTTCCCAGTTTGTGCTGTGTGTATTTCTAAACATCTGTTTTGGGGGTAGGGAACATCCTGCTACATAGTTCCAAATTCCAAAACTTTTCCTGTAATAAAAACCCGATTCCACAGAGACGCTGATCTTGCTCCAGCTCTTCAGAGAGAGAAACAGAGAACTGAGGAACTGTTGCTTGGGGTAGAGCAGCAGGTTAATGAAAATGATTAATAGGATCATGTGATATTTCTAGGTACTTTTTATTTGTACTGCCAATGTGACAGAAACCATTCCAGAGCCACTGCGGGATAGAATGGAAGTGATCAACGTATCAGGATATGTAGCAGAAGAGAAACTTGCAATTGCAGAGGTAAGAGAAACCACTACTGCACTGTGAATTACATCTGATAAAATGTTTTTGGCAGATTCAGGCTTAAATATTTACATCCAACTGTCTCAAAAAAAACTGGGCATGTGGCGTTTTAGACAGAGTCCCTCTGATATGAACACCCACTTAAAATAACTCGGGTGTTCCATGGGCTGTGGACTCCAGAAAATGGCATTAAGCTAATAGCAGAATGAAGTTGAGTGAATTGGAACCACCAAGCTTTTGTCACAAATACTAACAGAAGGGTGTGGGGGATGATTTATTTCAGAGGTACTTGGTCCCTCAAGCACGAGTTCTGTGTGGCTTGGATGAAAACAAAGCCAAAATCACATCGGATGTCCTGACTGTTCTCATCAAGCAGTACTGCAGAGAGAGTGGGGTGAGGAACCTACAGAAACAAGTAGAAAAGGTGAGAGAAAGTTGCATGTAACCATGACCGCTGCGTTTCAGCCTTCTCAGCTTTGTCTACAGAAGCAAATTACTGTCTCACTCAGGTATTGAGGAAATCTGCCTATAAAATTGTGAGTGGAGAAGCAGAGACGGTCCAAGTAACACCTGAAAACCTGCAGGACTTTGTAGGAAAGCCCATCTTCACTGTGGATCGCATGTATGAAACTACTCCTCCAGGAGTGGTGATGGGTCTGGCCTGGACAGCTATGGGTGAGACAAAATGACTTTTAGGTTAACATCTACATTTCTGTATAATTTTCAAAAATTGAATGTGATAGTCAAACTGAATTTTCCCTACTGAATCCAGTGAAGTTCTTTCTTCTACTGGCACCAGTAAAATTAACTTCTGTGGCCTTTTAGATCCTGACTTCTTCCCTGAAGAAGGGACCTTTTCCTATTCCCTTACCTGGGCTCATTTTAGCTTCAGGCCAGCAATTTTTCTCTTTATGCTCCGTGTCCCATATGAACTGCATACATTAGGAACAGCAATGACTAAAGGCGTAAGTCTTTTCAGATAGGACAAGACCTTGTCTGCTTCCTTAAAAGCAGGAGGTGCCATTCTGATTTATGGCACAGCTGAGGCACGCTGTATCTCTTCACTGATGTTGCAACACTGACTTGGCTTTCGATGTCGAGGGCGATACAGGTATTCTAGCACTCTGCTGGGGTGGGTGCAGTTGGTTAGTTGCCGTTCTTTGGATTACTCACTCGTAACTTGGGGGCTCATGTACACCACAGTATGGAAATAGAGCACGCAGCAAGACCTCTGTATACTCTAATTGACCTTGGGTAGTTAAGAAGTAGTTAAGAGAGAAAGGATAAGTGAGGGTAAATAGATGTCTGACACTGGAAGGCTGAACTGGCTAGAAGTGTGTTATGGTATGAGCTCATCTTACTTTTTGGCTACAAAGAACCCGAAACCGTTATAAGAACTGATTATATCCACTAAATAGGGGTTGCAGTGTGAAGTCCAAAGAAGCAATGGATGGAGACCGTCAGTGCAGAGCTGTTGAGGTTTCTAGCCTTCCTGAAGGAATTCGGAGAGCAGGTTTCAACTGCTTTTTACCCAAGAGCTAATTTCTCATTAGAGAGCCCCAGTTCCAAATTCCTGACATTGCTTCTGCATCACCAAAACCTGGTTTGATTTTCCTTTAACTTTTCTCAGGATGTTGTTTTTCTTTTCTTTCTTAGGAGGTTCTACTTTGTTTGTTGAAACATCCCTGAGGCGACCCAAAGACAAAGAGAACAAGGATGGGTCCCTTGAAGTAACAGGACAACTGGGAGATGTAATGAAAGAAAGTGCCAAAATAGCTTACACGTTTGCAAGAGCCTTTCTGATGGAGAAGGACCCCAACAATGACTTTCTCATGTCTTCCCATATCCACTTGCACGTGCCAGAGGTAAACGGATGCAGAATTCACAGAGCATGCGTAGCAGCTAGGCTGGTTTGCTCCCCTAGACATGAAGTTGGAAAGCACTTCATTTTTCCGTATGTTGTGCAGAATGCCCTCTGCTAGTAGTAGTAAAACCTAGAAAAGATTTTCCTCAGGATTCTGTGAAAACGTTCTTAGGAGCTATGTTTCCATTCCTTTCCGCAGCAAGCATGTGGCGAGAACACAGGGGCTTGGATAATGCTGTAAGGAATCCTAGGCTTCCGTTGTAGCCGTTGGCCCTGTAGTGCCGGTGGAGAAACCACAGCATAGAGATAAGTGATTTGGATAAAAGCTTGTATGCAGCCACGAGGAAATCAAAGTTTAGGTCTCTGTGTTATCAGACCTTCATAAAGGCTTTGGGTAATTTACTACACTTGGTCTCTGTGCTGTGGTCCCTTGTCCATACAATGGCAGTGAATGCATTTTGACAGTGTTTGGAACTGAAAATAGATCCATGCTGTGTGCAGCGAGGTTCACACACTGTGTAACAGGCTTTGGGCAAGTGCTTTACTGAAGACAAAGTTTGTGCTATCGCTGTGCTCGAGCTTTGCTTCTGAACTATCGCATGCTTTAACCTAGTCCACAGTCTCCTTGTTGCAGCTTGTTCTGGGTCTGTCGAGGTACTTGGTTGTCTGTGTTCGTTTCCTGGAGGATCAGAAAACAGCAGATGCTGTCTGCCCTACTCCCTCTCAAGCACTCATTTATGCAGCTCTTAACTCAAAAATCTTTTTGATCTCGGATAAATCCAGACTGCCACTAGTTTAGGCCTGGATTTTGTTGGGCTTTCTAAACTGAACAATCTTTTCTGCCTTGAATGATTTTCAGTATTGTCCTCCACTATTTTGTGACTCTTGATGCTCTCTGCCCCTGTGATACCAACCTCTGTGACTCGTTTCCATGGTTGGCTTAGGTCAACAAAAAGCTTCAAAGCATTCATGCTCTGTTTTTTGCTCATGTTGCATATTCAAAGTCCTGAGCCTGATGAGTATTGTGGTGGCATCAGGCCAGAAATCAACTTGTAGACTCGTGGATTATTCCTCATAAATAAGATGAGGACTGACATCGTTATTAATAGATCGGCCAGTTCAAATAGCAGGATTCCATCAGTGACGCTTTTAAAAAAACCTTTGTGAGACCCCTGAAACTGGGGCCACGTTACAACAGCAATGACAAAGGTATTGTCTGGCTCTGCTACTCTTTGAATGAGATACAGGCAGGGGGCTTGTGCTTTTTGTTTTTTTTTTTTAAACAGGGAGCAACACCGAAGGACGGACCAAGTGCAGGGTGTACTATAGTAACAGCTTTGCTATCGCTGGCCATGAATTGCCCAGTGAGGCAGAATGTGGCCATGACTGGAGAGGTGTCATTAACTGGAAAAATTCTTCCTGTTGGTGGAATCAAGGAGAAGACTATTGCGGTAAGAGCTCTTATCTTGTCTCTGTGCGTCATCTGTGGGAGGGAGCTCTGGATTCGGTTCAGCGGTGACTGGGACAGCCAGAGAGACTGCCCCTGTAGCGGGAGAGGCAGCGAGGGAAGCCTGCTGGGGGATCCTGGAGATCCTGCCTGCGTCTCGGGCTGTGAGGAAGGAGAGGGGACCCCAGGCTCTGTGCCAGGGCGTCTGTGGTGATCTGGTTACTAGGCTGGTAGAATTAAGAGTGAAGGGATCATCTGTCTTCTCTATCACAGACTAGCATGGTGCAATAATCTGTGCTGGGTTGAACTGCCTGTTTAAGGAGGGCAGCCAGCGTAGACTTGACCATATCCATAAGGCATCATCCTTAACATTAAGGCTCTGTTCCCTAGTTCCAACTTGAATTTGTCTGACTTAAAATTTCATACAGATATCTCTATGTTTTTCTGTTTTGAGGGAAGGAACTTACTTTTAGTGTGTCGTACTTTCCCCTGTGAAGTTTCTTTGTACATCACAATCAAGTTACTTAAAAGTTACTTAATCCTCTTAATCCTCCTTTCTTTTTTTTTTTTTTTTTTCCTGTAAGCTTATAGACTGAGTTCTCTGAAGCACTCTTGCAGGCACTGGATTTCTAGTGGTACTTGCTTTTTTTTTTGTTTCAGCCCTTTGCCATTTTCAGAAATCTTTTCCAAGCACTGAATCTCTCCCCATACTTTTCATCTGTACAGCTCCTGCCTACATCAGCCTTGCATCACACACATTTTTTTGTCTTCAAGAACGGTATTCGCTGTTTTGGTAGCCTGTTGAGCTGGGGCTTCACATCAGTGTTCTGTCCCCAAATCTGTTTGGGCTACAGCCTTGTGCAGTGTGATTCCTTTTCCTCACGTGGCTTTAAAATGGGTAATTTAGCTTTTTTTTGTAGTAGTAGTAGTCATTACAGGACTCGCATATGATAGGGATGTCTGTGGCACTGATGACTGGCTGCATTTGCAGGAGCGTGAGTGGCCACACAGGGACCCATAGGTCACCCACAAAGTGGGTACAAACCTGCTGCTTGAGGAGCAGATGTCCCTACCAAAACGTTCCATAGAACGGTGCTATGGATCGTGCATCTTGATGTGGCCTTCCTTTGATTAAAGGGTTTATCCTCACCCAAGTTGGAACAGACTTTTAAAATGCTGTATAGTATGAATTGGTCTAAACAACCCCCCGATGTGCTGACATAGATAGTCCTACTCAAATGTCCTGCTTCGGCTGTCCCTGCAGCTGAAAAGGTGGGACTGGAGAGTGTTCTGGGGGCTTGGGGAGATCTAGAACATGATCCCTCCTTAGTGACATCTCCTGTAAGTAATGCCCTTGCTGCTCTCTGAAGAACAGAGTAAAGCCAGATCACGCTTCTAAATAACTGTTCTTGTTCCTGCTTTCTAAAATGGGAGTGTGTTTTAGTGGATTGATGGATTTCTAGGACTCCACAGACTGCATAACTTTCTTTTCCCCATAGGCGAAGAGAGCAGGTGTAACCTGCATCATTCTGCCATCAGAGAATAAAAAGGATTATTATGACCTTGCTGGATTCATTACAGAAGGACTAGAAGTGCATTTTGTTGAGCACTACAAAGAGGTATTTGATATAGCATTTTCAAACCTGGATTCCGCTGGAGGATGACGTTCATCAGCCTGATGGCTGGAAGGTGGTCTGTCCCTTCATGATCAGCCCCCAACCAGAAATGGGGTGAACAGGGGCAATCCTGAAGTGGGACATAGAGCTATTGCTGCTGCGCAGCTGCTGAAATGAATTATGGCTTTGGTAGAATAAAGTATTTCTCACTCTTTAATATTGAATTATGATCCACGTTAAGTATTTCCAATAAAATTGTGAAATTTTACCTAAGGAGTATGTGTGTTGTCAGCCACCAGCAGTGGAGCCAGTCTAGTCTTTTATAATGAAAGATTGTTATTTCACCATAATTTTAAGTACCTGCCTATGGAAACATTAACTCTACCAACAGAGCTAGGGCTATGATTCACGTGTATCATGTTCCCGATGTACTGGGAGTTGAGTAGCTCTCAGAAACCTCTCCCTGTCTCAGTGTACGAGCCTGTGCTAAGCAGGAGGGGAAGCTGTGACTTTTTTCTAGGACAGTTCAGCAGAGCGAGCATGTTCAGCTGCAGAGGGGCACAGTCCTCCAGCTGAAATCACAGATCAGTACCATCAGGAGCAAACCCGGACAGAAGAGCAACCTGCTCAGTAGCAGCAATTAGCACTGCACTGCACCACAAGACTGTCTTTGCCACTGCAGCTTTATGTTCACTGAGTGAAAAAAGGAACTAAGTGTCTTAGCGTGATGGTTTTATGTCGATAAACACAGGCTTGGGCCAGAGAGCTTGAGTACTTATCTTATGGCAAATGCTAGAAAAACAATTAAAATAGGGCAAGTTACATGAAGTTACATGTAGTCTAGTTGAAATGTATTGCTTTGTGCAGGAAGAACAGCACTGGTCCTGTCTCACAGCACGGTAGCCCTTAGTGGAGAAAAAATCATCCTGCTGAAATTCAGAGCTCTTACTGTTAACTCTCTCTCATGATTTGATAACACACTGCAGAAAGTAGGGTAGGAGTGGAGGGTACAAGGGGAAAGGCACGAGCAAGAAAAGCTGCACAACGCTGGAAGTGCCATGGGGAAGGAGTGCAAAGTTATTACTATTTTCAACAGCAATTTTTGTCCACTGACTTCTCTCCTACAGCCATCTAGGCCTGGAGCCAGACCCAGAGGTGAAAGGTATTGCAGCCTTCACAGGCTTAGCTATTGCAGAGGCTTCCGTGTCCTGAGAAATACGAACTCTGCAAGGGTGATTCCCCCACTAGGATATATCACAGGCCAGTACCAGCATCTCCAGCTGCAGGTAAAAATAAAAGTGATGCCACTTCTGGATTACTGCAGTTCAGTTCTCTGTCAGCACCCCCAGGAGCACCCTGTTCCTACAGGCAGAAGCAGATGTACCATCATCAGTCACCACGCTGGTTTTGTGAGAAAGGACTTTATTGAGTTAGACTGTACAACTCAATCCTTCTTTGCAGCAGCTTTCCTCATGGCTGCCAGGACGTTACTGAGTTCTTCCCGCTTCCGCTTGGCCCGAATGTGAGTGCCAACCTGCAGGGGAGAGAGCAGTGCATTCATCCCAGCAGAGAACAGATAAACCTACTTGGCTGCCTCAGGCATTCACTGAAGAGGCTTGACTCAAAAAGCAGGCAGGATGGGAAGGTCCTGGTAAACATGAACCCCACACACCCTGACTGGCCCACCAGGGACTACTTGCCATCGCATCACAGTAGTACTTCTACTCAGGCTGCCCTCAATGAACCCCGTTTCAAGTTGCCTGGTTAATGGTACCCAACCTCCATCAGTATTGCTCTCCTCTTCCCCACACTAGACTTGCAAATAATGCAAAAAGAGCAAGGCAAGGCTGGATTCCTGTAGCTCAGGGCCTTTTTTGGCAAAGCACCTTTATGTTCATCTCCCACTCTCCCACCCAACCCAAGAGGCATTCCCTCCACTCCCTCAGATCAGACCAGTAACTTCCCAAACAACTGAAAAAATAAGAGAATTCAAAAGCAAAGTATCCTTAGGGAAGGGCAGAAAACAGAAAGTTAACTGAAGCAGAGTTTTTGCCATCCTCACTAAGATGTTGGATTGACCTACCCGTTTCTTTATGAACTTCAGAGCACGTTTATCTTTGGAAACTTTCAGCAATTCCATAGCACGTCTCTCATAGGGTGCGAAGCCACAGACTTCCCTGATCATGTCTCGCACAAACTTGGTGTGTTTGGTCAGGCGCTACAAGAAGGGTGAGAAGAGAAATATGGATTACAATGAACATATGTGCTAATTTACTCAGACTGGACTGCAAAGGGTTGTGCAAACTCTGGGCTAAAGCCCCAACACCGGCTTATACTGTCAGCATGTCCCAAGGAAGTACGATCCCCTGGCAAGCGCCAGTCAAGATATTCTTCCTGGTATCTCATCTAAATCTCCCCTCTTTCAGTGTAAAACCATCCCCCCCATGTCCCATCGCTCCCCTCCCTGATCAAGAGTCACTCCCCAGCTCTCCTGGAGCCACTCTAGGGATTGGAAGGGGCTCTGATGTCTCCCCGGAGCCTTCTCTTCCCCAGGCTGACCCCCCCCAACTCTCCCAGCCTGTCTTCCCAGCAGAGGGGCTCCAGCCCTCCCAGCATCTCCAGGGCCTCCTCTGGCCCCGCTCCAACAGCTCCGGGGCCTTCTGCTGTGGGCACCCCCCGAGCTGGAGGCAGCACTGCGGGGGGGTCTCCCCAGAGCAGAGCAGAGCGCAGCAGAGGGGCACAATCCCCCCCTGGCCCTGCTGGCCACGCTGCTGGGGATGCAGCCCGGGGGGCGGGGGGCTTTCTGGGTGCAGTCACCCACCTTGCATCCAGCCAGTCTGCGCCTCCGCTGCCGTCTCGGGTCAGACGGTGAAGCAGCAGCCTGCAATGCCCGCCGCCCTCCCCGGCTCCGCGATCTCCCGTTCTCCCGAGCCGCGCCACCGCAAAGCGGTGCGGGGGCTCGGAGCCCTCCCGCCTCTCCCCAGCAGCCGGAGAAGTAGCTGAGCCGCACCCGCGGCCCTCCCCGACCGCGGCCGCGAGTTGCGCGAACGGCGGCTCATCCCTCCTGCCCCAGGGACCGTCAGCGGGCCGCCTCCGGGCGCACGGCCGCAACACGAGCCGCGCACCCCCGCAGCAGCACGCCGCTGCCCGGACCCTCCGCCAGCCGCGGGCTCCGGCGCCAGCCCCGCCGGGGCCCGGCCCGACCCTCACCCGCCTCACACTCACCCCGCGGCGACGGCACTGCCTGGGCTTGGACACGTTCTTCGTCACCTTGTAGCCCTTGTTGAGGCCCACGGCCATGGGGTAGCGGATCGCCATGCCTGCGGGGAGAGCGCGGTCAGCCCCGCCGCCGATGGAAGCGGATCCCCGGCCCCGGCCCCGGCCCTCACCTGCCGCCCGCTGATGGCGCCGCACCGGAAGAGGGGAGAGCGCGCGGAACGCTGGGACAGCGCCTCTTCCGGCCGCCCAGGCGGGGCCGGGGGCGCTCTATGGCGCCGTGACTATGGCGGGGGGGGGGGGACGGCGACACAAAGAGTCTCGTTGGACCCTGTCGCCCAGGTCACGGCCCAAAGCCAAGCAGTGAGGAATGATCTTCCCTCAGATCGCGAAACAGGTGTCGCTGTAATGCTTTTCTCCACAGGAAGGCAGAACACGGGCAGATATCTGCAGGGCGAAGGTGACCGTCCTATCCCCAACCTGCTTCAGTCTAACATTTCTGAAAGTCAAGAAAAAATTAGGAATGCCAAACTTGTTATCTGCACCTCTAAAATCAACCCAGGTTTGGTATCATCCTTTCTAATGAGAACAATCATATGGGGCAGCTAGAGGTCCACCCAGCCACGGTCTCCGGGTTTCTTTCAGGAGGAGCTGCCACACACCCCAGGCTGGAGAAGGAGTTGTCGCTGCTGGAGAAGGAGGTGCCACTGCTCCTGCCACTGCCATCATGCCTGGTCACTGCTCCTGCCACCGCCATCGTGCCTGGAGCTAGCTGAAGGCGGCTGCTTACAGCAGCTCTGGGTGTGCAGAAGAAGGGGATCATACCTGCTGTGTCTCTGGCCACCGTCGGGCACGGCGGCCCTCAAATAAACACTTGCCCAGAGCTGGCGGCTGCTGCTTTCTGCTGCCTGTCCTGCGAGCGTCAGCCAGCCAGCAGAGCGGGCTGCAGACGTGGGGCTCTTCCCCCACTCACCCTGCCTGCTGCTCTGTTCCACTGGTGACACCTTCTCCACTCACTGTGCAAACACATAGATACACAGTTCCCAAACTCTCCTCATTTTACCTTCCTATTCCTCATTGAACCCCCCGCAAGCCACTGCCTTACCCCCAAGAAAAGGTTCTTTCAGACCCTTTGCCTCCCATCGTTGCCTTCGCAAGTCCCTACTAGAAAATCCAGTTTTTCAATTTCCAAAAGCTTTTGCCCCAATCCAACAGTGGTAAATGCCTTCTCCCACATTCGCAGCATTTGCAAACAGTTCGCATCTCAGCTGAATTTCCCCTTTTCATTGAATTCTGCATTGTCCCCACACTCTTTGCCTTATCACTTTCTCAGAGCCATTACAAGCAAAGACCCCATCAGGTGAGCATGGGAGGGAGAAACAAGGGACATAAGGTAAAGGAAACCTTACTGGGGATTGGGGCTGAATCAGGAGCTCCAAGTTGGGACTGAATGGCTCTGCTCAGAAGGATGTGGGGATCCTGGTGGACAATAGGCTGAATGTCTGCAGTGTGTCCTGGATGTGGTGAACATACTGGGCTGTGTTACCAGACGTGCACCCGGTAGGTTAAAGGAAGTGATAGCTCCCTTTACTCGGCATTCGTTAGCTCACATCTGGAGTACTGTGTCTAGGTTTGGGCCTCGCAGGGCAAGAAAAACATTGACAAACTGGAATGATTTCAGAGGAGGGCCATGAAGATGTGTGAGGCCTGCAGCATATATCCTGTGAGGGGCAGTGGAAGGAACGAGGCTTTCTCAGCCTGGAGGAGAAGCAGAAGTCAGCTGAGGTAGGTGTGAAGCAGCCACCTGAATTTCTAATCAAGCAATGGAGAAGAACAAGTATAAGAAAGATCCATCCCAATGTGCCAGAAGTCAAGCAAGTACAGCAGGAGGCCAGACTGTTGAATGGGGAATTCTGGATTGAGTTTAAATGCAAAAATGAAGAGCATGGAAGATGGAAGCAGCACGGAGCTACCCAAGAGGTATACATATGCATTGCCTGGACATGCAGGGACAGAACTGGAAAAGCCAGAGTTCATCTGGACTTGGCTGAAGACCAAGGGAAAAAGGAAAAGTTCAGCATGTGAACACCTTGCCCTTCTCCCATCTGCTCCAGAGAGAGCTCCTCTGCCACGGGACAGATAAGGTTTATCTTAGTGTCCCCCCTCTTTTTCAAGTATAGAATCAGCACAATCCATGATACACCTCACGGAGGCGCAGGATGCACAGCTGAATGACGATGCCTTGGATGCCATCATCTTCTGAACCTGAAGCTTATCCTGCTTACTGCAGAGGCACAGGCCTTCAAGGCAGGCAGCCAAGTCAGGTCCAAAGTCATCTCCACCTGCCCATGTCACTGCATCACTTTCAGCCTGCCCCTGCATGCTCTCATAGCCAAAAAGCCACACACACTTTCTGAGACCCACCACTGGCAACCATGGAAAGGCAGAGCTCCCTTCCCTCCTGCTAGGGAAACCAGCATTCCCAGAAGGGCGCTGTGGAGCCTATGCCCACCAGCAAGCTGTTGTGTAACATCGGATTAAATATTCTGTCGCAGAAGTGCTCCCGTAGCTGGCACAATGGTGGAGGCCCTTTACCCAGTAATTCCAAGCATGAACTTAGTCGCCTCCCAAGAAGTGAGGAGGACAGTCAGGAAGCTGTAGCCTGCTGCTCTCCAGCAGCCCTACATCTTCCTGTCTTACCCTGCCTTGGCCAAGGCCTTGCAAGATGCATTTGCCAAGATTCAGCCATGTTTTTCTGCCAGATGTCTTCTAGCAAGCAGCATGGGTCACCCTGTGAGCCAGCAGACCCAGGGAGGCTGTTTGGGTTGGGCATTGGGAAGGCAAGCAGGAGGCAGGCTCAGCCCCATGCCTAAATCCAGGCTACTTTAAATTCAGAGGCTACTGTCTTGTGTTAATTAACAAAAGTATGCATAGCAACCAGTATGAAAGCACGTCAGTGCCATTCCCATAGGTAGCCAGAGGCCTCCCCTTTGAGCTGAGACCTCGTTGCTCTCAGTGCACTGGTTTCTTCTTGAAGTGCCCCTTCCCCACTGGAGACTTCTGGACGTCAAAGACCTGAAAGCCCCATTCACTTCTGCAAGGCTCAGGGCTGTTTGGTTCTACGCCGAGGTCGCTCTGTGCTCCATCAGCGCAACTTCAGATGTTCGTGCAGGGTGTTTCCCCAAGTGATGGAGCTTCACTGTCTTCCAGGAAATAATTACAACAGCAACCAGCAAAAGTCCCTGCACAGGGTTCATCATACGCAGTATTTCTGCAACTGAGGCACTCTGAGTCAGGGAGGGAAATACCCCCATGCACCAAGACAGAACGGGGCTCTGAAAAGAGGATGTGGGGACAGCAGAAGTGATAACATCTCCCTCTGACAGCTAAGAAGTGGCTGTGCCTCTCAGACACAGAAACTTGTGATGATGAGCAAGGCCCCCTCCCCAGACATGCAGTGCTATGCTGGCAGTACGCGGGCACTTGGTAGTAGTTGCCACCATTGCTCCGCTGCGCTGTTTTGAGGGGGCAGAAGCGAGCAAGGGAAGGGGTCCATCCAGCCTCCCTTGGTGAGACGCCGGAGGTGGAGTCGTCCCTGGTGTGTAACGGGGCTGTCCAGGGAGCGACCAGAGCCAAACCAAGGTGGCCACCCCCTTGCTGGAAGCTGGAAGCAGCGGTCCCCACTGCTACGTCTTTTAATGAAAACAGCCCTCTCCCGCTGGAATGACTCCGCTGCCTTGGGACCCTCGGTCTCTCTCCTCCACAGCGTTTGCCAAGCAAGCCTCAGCACATGGGAACGTACTGCATCAGCCCCAGCCCAGCCGGGCTAACCTCTGGCTGCCTTCTGCCTTCTGTTACTGGGTTGTTCGCTGTCTCTCTCACAAAGTTTTAAAGCCCCGCTTTGAGGCAACCAAAGAGTCTAACCCCTTTCTTTGGTGGTGGTTTATTAGTTAGGTTTAAGCATATTTTTTTAACAAAACACTGCTTTCCACATCATTGGGCAATTTTCACGTCGGTCCTTGGGTCTTCCAGCTGAAGTAGTTTGAACCTGACTGTAAAGAAAACTCTTGGTAAGTAAACTGGGGTCCAGACAACATCCCCCAGAAGTATTTGGTAGCTTGCAAGACTTTCCACAGCAAAATCGGGAACCATCAAAACCAGGAGAGGAAACAGTAGGCTAAATCCTTCTCCTACATCATCCTATAAGCAAGGGCACCAACTGCTCCACTCAAGCCGTGGTCTCCGCTCCAAAGCAGCACGTGTGCCGGGGCACACAGACACACACAGAGAAGCCACAAAAACAGCACTCCTGAGAGAGGAAAGGCAGAAGACCCTGCAGCAGTTCCCTTGTCACTGTGCATAACACCAACAAACAGCAAAGGCTGTGTGTATTTGTCATGTTATGTTTGGTGCAAAGACTGCTTTTATAGCACAGGCACACTGCTAGAACTGGCGCCCATTGCTGCCCCAGACCGGCATCTGTTCCTCAGTCCACCTGCTCCAGGAAAAACTGGAAAACAACCCCTGCCTGTTCCTTGGAGCTTCTGCTGAACGATGGTTTTCATCCCCCTGGCCAGTCCAACTGCCTGCTCTGCCTGAGCAGAGGAACCATCTGCAGCTGCCAGTTCAGGCAGGCTGCTTCCATCTGCTGAGGAAAAGGATTTAACCCTTCTCGGGCTGCACTGGGGCTTGCAACGCTTGAATTTTACAGCCTGGGCTGATCTACTTCACCTCTGTTGCCAGTGCAATGGAATGCCTTAATTTTGTACCCACTTCTGCAACTACAGGTGCCTCAGCTTTGGTCTTCCTTTTAAGTTGCTCATCACTTCCAAATGAAACGGATATGCTTGGGTAAACAACCTTTATTTCTGCCACCGAAAAACACATTCCCTGCCTTCTTGAAGGGAACCACATAGAGGAGGACCTCAGCTTCCCCTGCGACATGCTGCTTCTCCTGTGTTGCCAGTGCACCTTTCAGCAGGACCACAGTGACTTACTTACCTCCCTTTTCTACTTGCTGCTGTTGCGGGGATGGAAAGATTTCACCTTTATTAGGCGGAAAAGGCCATTTACAGCCTAAAGTTTTCCCTCAGAAGTAGCCACTTTGGACAAATGCAACCACCATTTATGTCATTGCTGCCTTTTACAAGACAGCCAATGTTTTGCAATATAGATATATTCATGTCATATAGATATGAATGGCTTCCACGGGGTGACCCCATGCCCCGGTCCCTCAGTGGGCCAGTTGAGCATCACTGCAGGCACAAGGCAGAAGGCTGGATGGTGCGCTTGGGGCAGCGAGGGTGCATCACCCCTTTACGCAGCGCGGGGAGGCCAGATGGGCTCAGCCCAATCCTCATTCTGTGCCGGTGGGGTCTTGGGCTCTCCCAGCCATGAGGAACCTCCCGGAGGGTGGCAGACTGGCATCTCAGCAGAGCCTGTGGGTACCTCAAGGTTCAGATGGAGGTTTGGAGCTAGCCCTCATTTCTAGCTCAGTGGGTGCTCAGCCCTCCATGGCTTTCCTTTACCTGGGCATGTCGTTCTGGACTGGGAGGAGCGAGCGCTGCCCCAAGCCCAAGGTGCAGCTTGGCTGGGCAGTAACCGGGCACAGGAGGAGGGGCTGCAGGCACGGGAGCCTGCGGGGGGGTCCTCGGGGTGCCGAGGACCTGGCTGTTGAAGAGGCGGTCGGAGGGGAAGGTGGGCTGAAGCACTCAGTCTGCAGCATGGACAAGAGACACGGGCAGCAGTCACTGCCAGCACAGAGGACAATTGCCACGAACCGCTGTGCCCTGTGTAGGTGGATGTGTGTAGGTGCTGCAGGGGAAGGAGGTATGTCCCAGGCTGCAGGGTGCCTGTGTGAAGGATCCTTCACCTCTCTGGCACAGGCTTCCCACAGCCCCGGGGTCACCTGCGCATTTACCCGAGCAGACCCTGGTGCTTCTGGTAAGAGAAGCTAACTGGCACTATCCATGGTTGGACACCGCCTGCCCAGACCTGGTCCCGCTAAGCCAGGGCACATCTCTTACCCACCCCAAGAGGTCTTTGACCGGCATGCCCTGGTGGCGGTGAGAAGGGCTCCCCAGCACAGAGGGTCCCCTTCATTTCTCCAGTGACACCATTCTGGAGGAGCAGCTGCGTGTGAGCTGGCGCTCAGCTGTGCTGTCTGCTCGTACTCTCTGCCACCAGACAGCTCCGAGGCATTTTTACATGACTGACCTCGTGACACAGTATGTCTAGCAGAGGCTTAGAGCTCTAATATTTCCTACTCCTTGCTTGCATGGGTGGATTACCTGCCCACACTTCATCCTTGGAGGCTGGGGACATCGGTAGAGTCTGCGGCATATCTGTGACCTCCCGCAGGCCAGGGAGCAGCCACTGGTCACAAAGGTCCTCAGGCCAAAGGAAGCCAGAAAAGCAGCAAGAATGATGCAAGCGTTGAGGAAGATGGGGGGACTGCAAAGGGGGATCCTTCCCAAAGTCAGTTGTTTCAGAAGAAGACCCACCAACAGGCCAAGGATTGCAGGGACAACCCTGCAAGAGTGTTTCCTGAGTGTTTCCTTCTTCTGGGAGTAATGGGGGTATCCTCCTTCCAAGGAGCCGTCAGTCCTTGCCGTGTACGCCTGCCAACAGGAGAGTCCTGCAGAAAGCAAACATTGCTATTGCTTTAACATAAGAAGGCATTTTTGACAAGAATGAACAGGAAAATTGGTCATGAATTGGTTGGTGTGGTCAGGGTGCTGCCTGTTGCTGACACCAAAGGAGAAATGTGCAGGGTGGGGAGGAGAAAAGGATTTGAATGAAGAAGTAAACAGAATTCAAGAGGTTTGTGTAAAGACAGAGCAAAGGCAAAGGGGTAAGCAGTCATCGTGCCCACGGGCGGCCCATATAAGTGTAGGTTCTTCACACAGGATTTTTTCCCCTGTGGCAGTCCTGCTTTCTGGTCATGCAGCCAAACATGTCCTGACACTGGCTGCGCACCTGAGGTGCCCAGTCGCCACACTGGAAGGACTCCCTGCTCCTTGCCAGATGTAGGGTGGAGGTATTCTCCCCTCTGGCCTCAGGCCAGTCCTGCAGACCCAGCCCCTGCCACTGGGAAACTGGGTGGGGTGGCCACTGAACCAGAACCGCTGGGTGACGTATCATCAAAATGTATTTGCTTAGCAGGAGTATAGTGGGTGGATAGCAATTTCTATTGTGCAACGCACAGACATGACAGGCTTGCACGGAGCAGGGCTTCTGCCCCTCCAGACCAGTTCAGACCAGCACAATACAGGCACGGGAGAGAGGATGCTCACTTCCAACCATCAGCACGCTGACTCCTGCACGTGGCAGTTCATCTACGCAGTATCAGCCATGGCATGTCCCCTACACGGACACATCACCGACTTACCTCTTTACTGCTTTTTAAATTAAATTGTCAGTATAAGCTGCCAAAGGCCTCACTAACCACCTAGCCCCTCACCAGTCTCCCTGCCTCCCTCCATACCTGAGGCCATTTAGCAGTTTGCAGTTGCCAAGCACTCATAGCCCTCCCACTCCAAACGTGTTATAAAAATGCAAAAACCCAGCAACAATTGCACAACGGTTTATCAACTGCTTCTTTACCGTCCACCAGATCCCAGATTATTCTCACTGGGTAAAGCTGAGCAGACAGAGTACAGGTCTCGCACATCAGGCGGGTGTTGTCAGGTAGACCACTCTCCAAGACAACCACCAAAGGGGTGCTAGACCCCAAGAAGGCATCAAAGAACACATCCACATGTGCCACAGGGGCTGCACGCATCTGCACTGGGCTCTGTACACCGCAGCAGGGGGATTAGGCCTGGGGCTAGCATCTCCGTTAACGGTGTGAGTAAAACCCCAGAGACTGATGAAGCCCTGAAGCAAGTATGATGGCAGGATCACAGACCCATTCAGAGCACCTGTCCACACTACTGAGAGTGACAGGGATGGACACCGTGCTGGTAAACTGAGGCAATCTTTCCCGATGTACTGAGGGAGAACTGGCCTGGGTCTCTCTGGCGCATGGGAAGAACTGTCAGCTGGTGAATTCACGTCATTTATTAGTCCTCTGCAGGTTGGGAAGCTCAACGCTTTGAAGTCACCAGTTATTTCTCTGGATTCCACAAAGTTATACATAATCTTTGCACTTGAGGGAGTTCAGGGGTTCAGTCAGTACAGGCCCAGCTTTGAAACTCCTGCACTTGGGCGGATTACGCACCGAGTGACGACATCTCTCCAGCTCCCACCGCGTAATGGCCCCAGTCTTTCCAGTGGGCAAAACTGTGTTCTGCTCTGTCCCCACTGCACCACGCAGGGCCAAGCCAAATCTGATTTTCCTTTTACATGCAAGATTTCTGCAGACACGGTAAAACAAATTAAACCCTACAAAGCTATGATATTCTCATACCCAGAAATGCAGTTTAGCAGTGTTGAGGTAGCCTACAAGTATCTCCATCAACCTAAAGCTTCTCCTCATTTGCTGTAGCTGCTGCTCATTTACTCCATCCAAACAAATCTCTTTCACAGTTGCCCAAAACATCTGACTTTTGCACCTATCCACCCACCCCCAACCACAGCACACTGGTGGTGGAGAAAGAAGGGACGTGATGCTGCGGGCCTTCAAAATCCCGTACGCAGCACAGGCTGCAGGCGACCGGGGAAGGGCAGGGTCTCTCCTGGTTTGTACAGTCAGGTACCAAACTCAAATGACAGCAAATGGCTTCCTGTTGTAGGTTCTGGTGTAGTCAGAGCTGTCCCTCTTGTCAAGGGTGTGCAGCTCCAACACAAGCGCTAACTGGGCCTGTGCTCCGGCACTTCACTGTTGTCACCAGCTGTGGACTGGAAAAATGTTTTCCAACGAGACAGATGCATTGAAAGGACCTGAAGGCCAGGTCCACAGAGCTGCTCCGTGAAGCTCAAGACATACAAACATTAACTGAGTAATCTTCACGGTCATCTTAATTTCATCGCAAGATCATTATAAAGCTTCCTAAATGATCCTGGGTAAAATACTTTGAGATCTTGGGTGGAGCACACTTTGGAATTGCAGAAAGCATTCCTTTCGTCTCCTTTATCACATAATATGGACAAGAGAGGTTGATCCCATGCACATACCTCTTTATCTCCATAGACGTGTCTTCTCCCCTCTCACATGTGTTTTCTCTGTAAATTTTACTTTTGACAGAGGCTCTGTCTTAAAGATTCTCAGCGCTCCCAGATGACTACAGCATTTGTCACGTTATGGCGCCTGATGGGCTAATTATCTTTCAAAGGGGAGCCAAAGGTTTCTGCTTTCACCTTTCTTTGCTAAAAAATGAGCTCCTAACACATTGGGGGGGTTGTTTGTTTCTTTAACAGAATAAAATTGAAATCTTAACCCATCTCCAGCGAGACCGTGACAGAGGCTGAGCCAGCCTGGCCAGACGTGAGGTACACAACAGGTTACTGCAGCTGCTGGAGGAAAGTATGTAAATAGCTCTATGGTGATGGGCACTGAGCCAGCAGCAGTTGGTCTGCGGATTTGAAAATTAGGCGCCAAACGGCTGTTTTGAAAAAAACACTGGGTTTGTTTTCGTTAGCTTGGAGATCAGTGCCAGGTTTCATAGAAACACAGCGCCGGGGTGTGAGCACTGCCCACTCCCCTCCCACAGCTCCGCTGGAGTATTAATGATCTAAGTGATTCTCAGAGCAGAGCTGTGATTGCTGCTGGCTGATAAAGCAAGCTTTGTGAACTCAGAGGAACCCCATTTCAGAGCCAGTCCCCACCCTCCTCCACTACACTCTCCAAGCTGCCAAATGGCTAAAAGATTAAGGGCTTGCTCGTGTTTGGAGGGAAGCTGAGCTCCACGGAGCGCTGAGAACCTGGGGCTACGCTGGCAGGCTGCATAGGCGTCTTTTCTCTTTGGATCCCTGAACTTATAATTAGAATGAAATTCAGCTCTGTATGTGAAAGTCAAAACTCATAATGCTAGACATTATTGGCCCAATATTTCATTAAAGGTGATATGAATAATCCTTCCTTATCTTAGATTAATTTTGCTATTTACCTATATAAATAGCAGCTCTTTATGCACACAAATGGTCGTGTCTCCATCCCCACAGACTCCAGGGCTGCTGGCAGCCCGGCAAGAAGGAAATGGTGATATTGTTCCTACCTGGCCACTTCATCTGTTTTCAGAGGTGTTTTCACAGTATTTTATTCCCAAAAAATCTGTCTTCCTATTACTCTGGAAGAGTTCCTGGGCTATGGGGAGCCCACGAGGGGAAGACTCAGTAGCTGATGCTGTGCTGAAGGCTGTGGCGCATCACACAGTACAACGCTTCCTTTGCCTGATAAAGGCTGTGAATGAGTTGCAGTGCAGAAAGCCTCTCCATCGCTCTTGTGTTACAGACGTGGCTCTTTTCAGCATGTGGTATTAGAAGTAAATGTGTGGAAAAGTGATGAAGTGGAATTCTGGGAAGTTGAGGAGCCCTGAGCGCTGACACCACCCCCCCCAACCTTCTTCCATTGGCGCTTCTCTGTTGAGATGGGGGGAAATGGGGGGAGTGGGGGGTGTTTAAATTAAATTCTCATTTCTTTATGGTCACATGAGACCAGGGTCTGGTTCCAGCACAAAAGTCTAAAGGGCTGCCCAGGCCCTCCTGACCATGAAAGTCACAGGCCTTCCTGCCACAAAGGAATGAACCATCCCAAGCACAGACCTGAATTCTCCTCCCCAGGCTTGGTTAACCCTTCCCCCAGTGTGATACAGGTTGAATTCTGCCTCACTAAGGAGATAAATGCTCTAGCAGAAGAATATTATTGTTCAGGGATCCTGCCAAACATTAAATGCCTGGAATTAGACATAAATATGCCCTCTACTCGTTATAGCATGGTGTCTTGTCTTGAAAAAAATCCTTGTTCTACATAGTCTGCTGTCTGCTTTAATCCCACAGCTGCACACTCTGTTCCTCTTTGCTTTTCTTTACATGTCTCTTAGCAAACTTTCTCACAGCAGGTGAGGAAGATCTCATCCATGACACATAGCATACTATTAATTTTCTCTACCTGCTTTGGTGCTTTCTGTCCTGACGCTACTGGAAGCAATTTTATTCAGTGAAAGCTGAAATTCTGGAGCTGTGCTGAGGTCTGAGTGTTTCTTCCAGACTTGCAGTCATTGCTAGCAATTTTTTAAGCTCTAATGCTGAACTGGATTGAATTTGGACTGATAGGAAAATGTTCTGTGCTACATGTTAAATCCTTGCCCCTGCTTGAAATTAATGAAAATATCTGGGACAATTGATTAAACATTGGCAGGCTGTTCAGAGTGATATAAGGACCACGAGGCAGACGGGAAGTTAGGCAACTACAGAGAAAACAGAAATAATCCTGCTATTAAAGGCAAACAAATAATAAAGTGTAGAATGAGAAAGGGGAGGGCATGGCAGCAGCTGCCGAGAAACTAAAGCAGTTGAGGTAAGAAATAGCAGTGGAAATCCTGCGTCCCCAGATTTGTGAAAACGTGAATCATTATGAAATCCCAGACAGCATCAGAAAACTCGTTACACCCAACTGTACAGGAAACCAGTCAACAATTGAGAAGATTCTCTACATCAAAGGACACGTGAGGTTTTCCTTTGTATTTATTGCGTACTGTAAGGAATCTCTTCATTTATCTGGAGGGAGAAGCACTCCAGTGCCAGGCAGAGCCTAGCACGGCTGTCTGTGTTCTCTGACATCCCAAAAATTTATTCTTATCCTTCCCAGGCAGTCTGATACATTCCAAGTACTTTTGAGAGAGATACTAAGTCCAGGGCACTTCCAAGTTCCTGACTTTACAACAGAATGAGACCTGTACATGCACCAGCCTTCTCCTGCGCTCTGCTTTCCACAAAGAGTAAACCTCGGGGGGGGAAGGCAAGAGCCTCCCAGCAGGTTCCCAAGCTGAAAAGCCCAGGGGATGAGGCCCAGGGATTGCCATGGCCCTCTGCCGTAAGGTAAGGCTGACGCAGCCCTACACTGTCCCTTTGTTAAACACTAAATGACTGTGTCCTGGGCTAACAAATCAATTCTACCTTCTGAAAGCAGAGAGGGAGTTTATTATAAAATTGTTTTGGGTAGCAGCGAACTGTCAAGGTCCTGAATGAAATCCTAACTGTTAAACAGTGAGAGAAATGACCCCACTGACTGTGGTTCAGAACTGACCCCTATCATCAGTGACCCAGGAGGACCAGCATTTGAACAGATGTTAATTCCACGACTAAAGCATGCATTGTGCTCCCTCTAAAACACAGTTGTCCAGTGGGCTCTCAGCTTTTGCACTTCCCCTCCTCCCTTGGTGCTTTCCTCTCCCCATCCCACCCCCAAACCGTTCTCCTCCTTTTCGCAGAGAGAGGAAAAGTGAACATACATGTGAACAGGGAGGGGAGAGCGGTGACAAGGATGAAAGTGTGCAAGTGTTCTGGTTACTGCTATAGAAAGGGACCTTCTAAAAATGTAGAAAATAATAGGCGTTATTCTTGAGGCATATTTCAGGAGTATATTTAGAAAAAAAAGATTTTACTGCGACACAGTTGATATCAGCACTATGAAAATAACTGGTAACGTTAGAAGGCAAAAAAAAAAAAAAAGAAACCCACTCAAAAAACCAAACCAAACCCGTGACACATTCAAAGTTTCTAAGCCATTATCTAAAAAATCTGACAGAAAAAATAATGGGGGAGTTTGGGCTAAACTTCATGAACAAAGGGGATTTAAATCTGGATTACATTATCAATCAAAATTAAGCAAAAGGTTTAAAAGAATTTCCAAAATATGACAGATGCCGAGAGTATCATGTCAAATCACAAGAGAAGAAATGAGCTAACCCCAAAAATGCTTTTACGGAGAGTTTTAGCATTCCTAATTTTTTTTTCTTTCTTTTTCTTTTTTTTTTTCTTTTTTTTTCTTTTTTTTTTTTTTTCTGGCTTAACGTAACCAAAGTTTATAACCGGTACTGCGGGAATTTGCTGCTGTTGGGAGCTGCACGTCCGCCGAGCGGTGTGTGAAGGGGGCCGGCGGGGGCGGCGCGCAGCCGTTGGTTCGCGGTTGGCGGACGGGCGCCAAAATTCAAACCCCGCACCGGGCTGGAACCGGCGGGCGGGGGGCGGGAGCGGCCGCGGGGCTGCCCCGGCCCCGGCCCCGCGGGGCAGAGCGGCCCCGGCACTCTGGGACTTGTAGTCGCGGGTTCCTGCTGCCGTTTCCAGACACACTGGCGGCAAAACCAACTCGAGTTCCGTCTCAGAGCTGGGTTTGGCGCGGAGTTTGCCTCCCACTGATCACGGTCTGAGAACGGCGGCCTCCAAATCGGGAGGTTGGGTAAGCACCCGCAGAAAGGGCACGCGCCGTGATCTAAAGGCTCGCTTCCATTCCAGCTGTCCTTCGTAAACTCCCTCCAGGTAGCCCACCGAGGCCCACGGCGTCGCGGGCGCCGTGTGGAAACCCCCGTCCTACGCTCCCTGCCCAAGACGCGGGCAGGAGCCACCAGCGCCATCCCAGGAGAGGTGATGCCCCAGGAGAGGTGATGCCCCAGCCAGGTGGGACGGGCACTCCACCCTCTACAGAGAAAGCCAGGACAATTCTTTCTGTAGCGGATGCGTATTTTTAAACAAACACATTCAGGTGAAAACCTACTCTTTACATGGGTCAGCTGCTAAAGATATGCAGTGATTGCAAAAGGAACCCTATTGGCCAACAAGGGCGTTGAGCGTCCAGAATTCCTGGATTTATTCTGAGGTTTTCCAGTTTAAGGTGTGCTTGACATTAGGATCCCAGATCCTCTAACATGAGGATCGTCTCGCTTCTGTTTTGAGGATAAACCCATTTGCACCTATTTGTTCAACCTGGCTCCCCAAGTTTCTTTTCATACACGGTGTGCACTATTTTCTTGCTCTCTTTCCTGTTTTTCTGGATCTGTCCTCCCTCTCCGGCACATTCTTTGCATTATGCTCATGCTGCTTTTTTTCTTTGCTGTCCACGTATACACACGACAGACTTTGAATCTGTTTTTTCAGCTTCTCAGGCAGAAGATCTCCCTTTTCTCAGCCTTCCCCGGTAGCCGAATGGCACAACGGCTGTACGGGCTTTTCAGCCTCCAAAGTTTTGGGACATGAGGAATTAGCTCATGGGAATGGTAATCCACTTTATACCTGTTAATGTGCAAGGACTGACATAAGTCGGGGTATATTCAGTAAAAGTATGTTTAGGGAAAAATAATACAACAAATCTTTAAGAAGGGAAAACTTCCCAGTGGATTTTACTTTGTACAAAATTTGCCTGCGTCCCCTTGGACTGCAAAAGGATTTCAGGATAATTCCCTTCTTAAAGGGCCTGATGGGAGACTGGCATCTCGGTAAAACTTCAGAAGGAATTTCCAAAATCTACAAAATGGCAATCCTGAAAATTCACCCTTGGAAACACCTGATTTTTTTTTTTTTTCCGAGACTCTCCACCACCGGTTTGAGCAAACACCAGGTCCCCGGCCTACAGAACGTCGCTGCTCACAGCAAAGCACGACGGACCCATGAACAGCGTGAGCCATGTTTTAGGTAACCAGTGTGACGTTGGAGGAACGCTGCGCAGGTGCCGCTCCCGAGGCACGATGGCAGTCGACGGCCGTGGTGTGGTTGGGGCGCAGGGGACAGAGGACGGGGGACTCCTGGCAGGGTGGGGACCCGCGGGGGGCCCTGCGCTCACCAGCCCCGTGCGGCTGTGAGCCGCTGCTGCCCGCCGCGGAGCCTGTGAGGAGCCATCCTGGTGGGCTGCTCTGGTCCCTCCCGGTTTTATTACCAATAAAGTCTTGCTTTTAAGATTGCCCCTCGCGTTCTGCGCTTCACTCACGCTGACGACAGCCGAATTTTGCATTTTAATAGGCGGGACAGCTACGCTTTTGGATGAGGAGCAGGCTCGGGCCCGCCGGGCGGCCCACAAAATGGAGGGCGACCGGGACTGCACCTCCCGGCGCGCCCTGCGGCGCGGCGCCGCCATCTTGGCGCCGGGACTTCATTTCCCAGGCGGCGCGGCGGCGGGGGAGGCGATGTCCGCCATCTTACCGCTCCCTCCTCCCCCGGTGCGGCTGGATTGAATGAGCCCGCTGCCCGCCCGCCCGCGAATCGAGCGCCATGTCAGGCACCCCGAGCCGCGGCATCCCCGGCACCCCCGGTGGGACCCCACTGTCGCCGACCCGCATCTCCCGCCTGCAGGAGAAGGAGGAGCTGCGGCAGCTCAATGACCGCCTGGCCGTTTACATCGACCGTGTGCGGGCGCTGGAGCTGGAGAATGACCGGCTGCTGCTGAAGATCTCCGAGAAGGAGGAGGTCACCACCCGGGAGGTATGGCCCGGAGCGGCCTGCTGGCCCTCGCCCGCGGCTGCGGGGCGGGAGGGCGAGCGGCGGTGGCGGCCCGTTTGGAGGCGTTTCCCCGCTCCGTCCCTGCGAGGGGGCCCGCGGCCCGGGGGCTCGGCCGACCCGGTGCCGCTGGGCGCGCTGTGGCGGTTTCGCGCGGCCGCGGGCTCGGCGGCGCCATGAGGGGGCCCGCCGCGCCGCTCCCGCCGGCCTCGGCGAGGGTCGCCCCGGGACGGCGCGCTCCGGCTGTGGCCGCCCGCTGGGCTCGGGGCTGAGGGCGCGGGCTGCGGGGCCCGAGCGGAGCTCCGGGCCGGGGCTTGTGGCGATCCAGCTCCTGCCTGTGTGCGTGTGGCCCCTCGGGGGGCTGTCGGAGGGGCTCTCTGGCCGCGATGCTGGGCGGAGAGGCTGCTGGGGACACCTTAAAGGCGGCTCGGGCCAGGATCGCCACCGAGAGGAAATTCGACACCCGGAACGATGCCGGTGCCGGGAGCGGGCCTGGCCGTGCCGGGAAGCGGCTCCGGGCGGCGGGCGGGCGCGGCGTCCCTCTGGCCGCGGGGTGGCGGTTGAGGTGGCGCGGAGCCCTCCGTGTCGCGGCCGGGCCGGGGCGGCAGCGCGGGATACCGGGGTGGGTCTCGCCCGCGGCGGGCCGGCTCTCGGCGGTGGTCTGTGGGGCAGTCGGTGTAGCGGACCCCGTGCTGAGCACGCGCGTCCGGCGAATTCCAGCAACCCGAATGTTACTTTACCGTCCCTCTCCCGACGGCTGATGTGATGAGATGAAAAATTTTAAAGGGTTTAGACTAACTTTGCTTCTCACCAGAGGAAATCTTCCTTAGTCCCCGCAAATGCCAGGAATCAAATCTTTGTAGTGGGAACTGCTCTTTGCTGACAGTCCCCGTCGTGGAAGGGGATCTCGTCCGCTTCCTGTCATCTTGGAGGCGAAACTAGCTGATCCTTTTTCCTAAGCCGTGCTTTGCTTTTCCCTCTTCTGTTGTATCGGCTTTCCCCCAGGGCTCTCTTTCCCCTCGGAGGAAGGATGTAGTCAGTGACACAGTTGGGGGCAGTCCCGCCCATCCTGTACCAGCCCGACTCCCCCCCCCCCCCCCCCCTCCGGCTGGTGGAGGCGGTCTGCAAGGTGAGGTGTCCCCGCGTTGAGATGAAGTGAAACTTCTGTGGAAAGCCTATAGATAACAGCCTTGGCTGCAACTTGTGTGATGCAATTAGTTGCTTTGCTGCTGTGTAGGCTTTTTTTTTTTTTTTTTTTTTCCCCCCCTTAAGGGTCTGGTTTGATGATGCTAGGGGTGGTGGGAGGAGTGTTTGAATTAATTTATTTTAAGCAGGCCAGATATGATAGCGTCTTGTTTTGGGAGTGGTTGGCCTACCTACAATCAGTGTACATCCAGGATTCGGGTACCTTAAAGTACCTTTATATTATAACTTCCATTTCAAAACAACTAGATATTTCTAAACATAAAACATGGCTACATCACTTGTCCTGTGTGAAATCATGCTATAAACAAAATAACCATGTGTGGTTCAGGGAGCTTTTAAGTTGTAGATTGCTGGAGGCTAGAAGGAGTACGCGTCTTAAATGTAGAAGCAGAATGTAATTCTATTGACAGGAAACAGGTAAAAAGAGTAAGAACAGGACAAGCAGAAAACATAGATGTAATCTCATTAGATTTTTAACACAAGCACAAACTGGCTCTTAACAGCAGTTCTGTGTGTTATCAATTCTGGAAAAATACTCTCCAGTAATTGTAAAATAAACTTGAGGATTTTGATATAAATATTTTGCTTACTTTGTGCTTGAGCTTTCCTTCGCTTTTCTTCCAGGCTTCAAAAAAAAAAAAAGTCCTAATTCTTAGAAATATTCCAACAAACTTTATTGTTCCTCAAGCTCTTCTTTGACACATCAGAGACCATGTAAGATACTTTAGCTGGTCTCTGGACCACATTTGTTAAATGCTTTCCCCATCCCTTTAGGGCATCTTATTTATTCTTTACATATGTCCAGGAAAGGAGACTTTGTAGTCTTATTGTTTTGATCCAGAATAGTGGACAGTAAAACTTCAGATGGCTGTCCGATTTTAGGTTTATTGGAATGAGAGAATCTTGTACTTTCAAGACCAATCTAGTAAACTGGATTTTCTGCTGATAATTCAGTTGTTACACTGTTAGAATTTGTGTTTGTAAAATGATTAGGCTTAGCATGAAATAAGATATTGATTAAAAATAAACCCGCCAAACCCCACAAAAAGCCCCCAAAACCAAACAAATCCCAAAGCAACTGTAATTTATGTGTAGAAGCACAGTTAAGCGTAGTCCAGTGATACTGACATATTGTTCTGGCTACATCATTATATCTTTACGTTAGCTCGCTTAAAATAGTATATTTTCTTTTCCCAGGGTGTTCAAGATGAAAGTTCTCCTTTGTTTTCCTCTACTGTGTGTAAATATACTGATTTTCTTTTTTTTTTTTTTTTTTTTTTTTTTTTTTTTTTTTTAGCTAAATATTCTAATGTTCTCTGCTACTACCAGAGATAAGCTAAAAATGTCATCTACCACTGTGGTGGATAGAATGATGCACGTTGTGGGATGTCTGCTCACCAGTGGGCTCTATGTTAACACCTGAGACTTTTGCCTTGAGACCAGGTAATGGATCCATAATCCAAGGCAAGTGGGAGGTTGAGGATTGCTACGACAACCAGTAGACGAGAGCATGGTATCATGAGAGAAATGTTTGTCCATTGCTTGTCACTCCAGTATTCCACAGTGACCATGTCAGAAAGGGGCTGGGGTGAGCCTGACATCCTCTCCCCCCACTGCTGCATGCATGGGAACAAAGAGTTAGCATTTCTGATCTCATTTCAAAGCTCTGGTTTAGGGGAATATCTTCTAGATGAGGAGTTCTGCTGATGGATGCTCTTCAGGCAAGGACCATAGTCACTGTTCTGCCATAGATTCTTTAATCATCAGCTGATCAGGATGTTCTTTTTCCTTGCTTGTTTTAATCACCCATCCGCAGAAGATTGAAAAAAGCAGCCATCTTCTCTTCTGTTGGGCAGTCTCCTTAGTGTTACAGACCACAGCTGCATCATGGCCTTGGAACAAAAGAACTCCTGTTGCTCTTTGAGGAACACAGGACTGCCACTTCTAAACAGTAGAGAAAAGGAACTTTGCAGAAGTTGAGATTCATCTCTAGTCCTCTACTAATTATAGCCCTTTTCCTGCTTTCCTTAACCCTGTCTGATGCTGTTCTACCTTGTATGCAGTAGGCCTCTAGAGAAATAAATACATACATTTTAAGCCCTCAAGTAAGTACAAAAAAAATTTTTGCCTGTGTAGCTGGGGGAATCTATAAATGTCCTCATTCTTTCTCTGCTCTCTTGCACGCATCCCCTTGTGTAGCTTAGCCTATGACAGATGAGAAATTTAGCTCATCCCCTTCTTTTTCCTACCTCCCTAGTACATGACTGATGCTGTACTTGCTGTGTTGGGGTCACTGTTACAATAACCTAATTTGTGGGACTGGGAGGGGGAATACTGGAAGGGCTAAGAGGAAGAGTCCTAGAGGTCTCCTTGATTCCATTTCTACTGTCTCCCTCCCCTGTGGTGCTTATGATTGCAGCCTTCCAGAAAAGATGCTTTGATGGTCATGGGAGTGGTTACTACGCTGTTCTGAGGACATCCCACTGTTCTCACTCACAGAAAGGAGTAGGGAGAAAAAAAGAGAAGATCCCTGGGAGCCTCAGCCACTGACAGTGATTGCCCTTGTGACAAAAGCATTATCTACAGGGGATACAGTATCTCTGTGGGTGTGATTACAGGTGGCTGCAATTTTGTATGTCACAGCCATCAGAACTTTCACTGTAGTCTTACCTGGTCTCCATTTATCTGCCAGCACTGCAGCTACTGTGTCCTTTGTGTGCACCATGTGTAGTAACCAGAGCTATTGTCATGACCAGGATATGTGGGTCTGGTGTTGCCTAGTTGCCACCTGCATAATACATGTTCAGATGCTGGTGTGGATGGTGGGTCAGTCAAGAGCTGGAGCCTCCAAGACATGGGGTTAAATGATCTTCTGGTGCTATAGACGTCATCTGGGGGGTGATAGTGGTGATATGCATCACATGTTTACGTTGTTCTTGAGAACTTGGCTGATGTTCTTGGTGAGTCTGAGCCATAGCTAACTGGCAGTCCTTCATCAATCCATAACTGGGTGAAGAAGAACACATTGAGCCACACCTGGTGGGAATAAACTTATGTTTTGTACATTAATGCATGTTAATGGGATTAATGTTTCATTGCCAAATTTGTCTGAACTCACTTGTGGTGGGATGGGGCATGCACCTTGCCTAGCATGTAGGTTCATTGCCTTCTTGGCATGTTCCCTGTGTCTTCATTGAGTGATGTTTTACAGCTTGTTCCAAGTGGTTGCTGTGGGAGTGTCTGTTTGTATGTCTGTCCTTGAACTGCACAGAGAGCTTTGAGTGCTCCCAGCACAGGTTGGTACCTTAAAGAGCATCCAGCAGTCCTACCTTTCAGACCAGGCTATGGAAACATCTCTATTTTCTTGTTCTCTACATGCTCTATATCCTTGTCCCCTGTGTTGCCCAATTACAAACTTGCAGGCTCTTGCCAGCAGAAGAGGGGAAAAAAGTGAAAGCACATTCATAGTGCAATTTGTAGGATGTCCAACTTGGTCTCTGAGCAGGAAGAGTTAGGCTTGGGTATATGTTGACATGTAGTGGATCAGGCTGCAGTGTGTCTTCTGGTTCCTGCTGAACTCCATTTTGAGGTTTTAGCTTTATTTCTTCCATCACCTTCAGATGGAAGGGGCTATGTTTTCAGACCCATTCGCTGGTCTAACCTGTCATCTGGGGAGGTTCCCTGCTTCTCAGGGGCTTGCATTCTGGATGTTGTAGAGAGGCTACTGAGGTTCATTTGGCAGTATGACTATTATCCCTGCTGCTCTTTGTGTAGGCACCAGTGATACTGGCAAGTATCAAACATGACGACGTGTCTCTGGATGATTGTTAATGGCATGGGGGCCCCGGGGGTGTGGCGAAGGTGAAGGGTTTGAGGATGGCTCAGCAGATCCTGCAGAGTGACGCTGGTTTGCACAACTGCTGTTGGCAACAGGATTTTGGTTTCTACGATCATGGAACCATCTTTCAGGATTGACAACTGCTTCAAAGAGACAGGATCCACCTAAGTAGGGCAAATGTCTTTGGCAACAGGGCTGGTCAACCTGCTAAGAAGAACTTTAAACTGGGAATGGTGGGGGAGGGAGAAATCCTTCACTCAGTTAGGATCAGGTGAAGAAGTGGTGGATGGGATAGGCAAGCAAAAGACCTGGGGTTACGTGAACAGAAGAGAAAGCGACAGAAAAAGGATGAAGCGGAAATACCCCAAGCATAGGCATGTAAAGAAGGAAGTGCCTACAGGACAGCCGTGTGGGGAAGGCTCTCCTGCTCTTCCTGGGGATTTATCATGCTTGGCTGCCTCTCTGAAGTGTCTGTAACACTGTGCAGCACGGGGAACAAACAGGGGGGATGAGACGTCTGTGGACAGTTGCAGAACTATGACCTCATTGTGATCAGGGATAGCTTATATGATTAGAGTGCTATGATGGATGGATAGATACAGGCTTTTCAGGAGGGTGAGGAATGGGAGTTGCCCTTTATGTGAGAGAGCAGTGGGAATGCCTGGAGCTTTGCCTGCAGACATTTTATGAGCTGGCTGAGAGCTTGTTGATCAGGATTGGTGGTCAGACCAGGATGGGTGACATTGTGGTATGTGTCTTCTACTGACCTGATCAAAGAGAATAGGTAAATGAGGCCTTCTGCAGTCAACTGGAAGAAGCCTCGCATGCCCTAGTCTTTGTGCTCTGCTGGACCAGGAAGAACTGGTCGGGGATGTTAAGGTCAGGGCAGTGACCATGAGATGGTGGAGTTTGGGATCTTTAGAGGATGGAGCAGAACAAGAAGCAAGACCAGAACCCTGGATATCATGAGAGGAGACTTTAGCCTCTTCAGGACTCTGCTTGGAAGAATCCTGTGGGTTACAGCCCTGGAGAGAAAAGAGGTCTGTGAGAGCTAGGTTGATATTCTCAAGAGTAACCTCCAAGCTCAAGAGTGGTCCATCCTAACAATGGATGGAAATGGAGCAAAGGTGGCAGGAGACCTGTATGGGTGAGCAAGGAGGTCCTGACTAAACTCAGAACAGGGAAGAAAGGCTGGTGCACTCAATGCCTTCTTGTGGTCAGATCAGCCTTCGGGAATCCCAGGCCCCTGAGACTAGAGGGAAAGTCTGGCACAAGGAAGGCTTACTCTTGGTAGAGGAGGATCAGGATAGGGAACATCTAAACAAGCTGGACATAAGTCCATGGGACCTGATGGGTTGCACCCATGAGTGCTGAGGGAACTGGCTGACATCATTGCGAGGCCACTCCGTTATCTTTGAAAGATCATAATGATAAGAAGAGATTCCTGAAGACTGGAAGAAAGATAGTGTCTTCAGGAGGGGCAAGAAGTAAGATCCAGGGAATTACAGGCCAATCGACTTCACCTCAATTCCTGGAAGGTGATATCTCTTGTCTTTTTTTCTTCTCTGTGCCTGCTTAGACTGTGCATGGCCTCTGTAGGAGACTTTGGTGGGGGATGTTGTTCAAGCCTTTTGGGAGTCCAGGCAGACTGTCTTAGCTCAGTCTCTGCTTTCTGAATGCCTGTTGACTTTTCAAACCCTTGTTCATGTGCTTGTTCCCTTGTCCAGTGTTTCCTTTTAAAAAAGCCATACTGCGTGACTGTTTTTTCTCTACTCTGTTGTGCTTCTACATGTACCCACTACTTTTTTTTTTTTTACTGGACCTGTTGTGAACACCTGCTCCCTGTTTGACTGAGAAAGTCCAGTAGGTTGTGAAGCTTTTATTTTTCACAAATCATGCTGATCTTCCTCAGTATGACTCTCACTCATATGCCCTGTAGTCCTGTTCTTCAGGTTAATGTCTACTGTACTGCCATGGACTTCAGAGTTTAGTGATAGATAGTTCCTATTTTAGAAACTTGTATGGCGTGAACCATCTTCTAATACTCTAGTACAAAGTGGACTCCAAATGAGAGATTAAATAACATACTGACTGATTTAGTTAACAGCTTTCTAAATCCCAGTTTTTTAATGTTTTCTAAACGTTTGTTTCTGCTCATTTTGTTGATCTGTTCTATGATACTCTCAACTGATGCTTAAATGCAGAAGTCTCTTATATCTGCAGTAGAGGAATCTTTAAGTTAAAAAACCCAAACAGACAAAAACCCAAGAAACAACAACAAAAAAAAAAAAACCAACCCCAAGACCAAAAGGTATGTTTTCACTGCATTTTTTTTTTTTTAGGTGGTTCTTCTACATAAACTGATGGATGTAGGGCCATGGACTCTCATGTATGCCTTTTCCATAAGCACAGCAAGAGTAATTACTTTCTACACCATTCATGAGTTGTTCTTAAAATTTCATTTTTTAGCTTGCCGTGTTGTATTGTGATTAACAGAAGTCATGATTGATTTTTTTTTCTTGTATGTACATGACCTCAGCTTGTTGAAAAATGCTTTACTGTGTCTCATATCCTCCTTGTTTTGAGCATCTTAAAATATTTTGTATGTGTGGTCTTTTTAGCCTATGATGATGTCTTTATACAATATCTTGCTTTCTAAAAAGATTTTATTCTCAACTGCTTTTTCACTTGTCTTGGCGAATACCTGCATTCCCTAGTTGCTTTGCTGAAACAATTGCAACAGTTGTAGATTTTTTTTTTTTTTTTTTTTTTTTTTTTGCTTTTCATGCTTCTTTAAGGATGCTGAAACCAAGTCAACTGAGGGTCTTGACAGTATCTTGGCAAATCTGCTCCCATGTGCTACTGAGAACCAGGTGAAGAGTTGCTTTCTCTCTTGTGGCTTTCTAGATTAGCCACGCCACAGCACCTCGCTACTGATGCATGAAAAGATAGCTCAGGTATCACCTCCTGGATTACAGCTTGGGTTAGGATTGCTGCATTTTCTGCCCCTCTGATCTCCTCTAATGCTTCTGTTTTCCTTTGTAGCTGATGGGCAATAACCACTGTGTAAATCAGTGTTGTTTCTGTATTCTGAATGCTGCTTGCAGTTTTCTTAACTGACTTTGAAACATCTGGAGTCTGGAAATAGCATGTAAGGAAAAGGTGACAAAGATGAGCAGAGCAGCAGAATAATTTCTGACCAGGAGCAAATCTGGAAAAGACATGAGAAGAAACCTGGGTCATGAGTCCAAGCAAAGAGATTTGTATAGGAAGCAAATATTCAGCATTTCTCACAACACAAAAACTCTAAGTATGAAATGAAACTATCAAGCACTAGGTCTTAATCCACCCGTTGTGCTTGTATCATGCCCTGATGTTGTAGAAGCCAAAAGCTAAAGACATTTACAAAAGGATTAGACAAATTAAATAGTATTTGGTGACTACTGGTTTTTGGTGCCTGGAGGCAATTTTTGGCTCAGAATTTTTTTAAATGCTTAGAAGCTGGGAGTACATGTGAGTGAAGAATCATTGTATGTTTGCCTTGTTCTCTATACTTTTTCCTTTCAGCATTTGCTACCAGCTGTTGCTCTTACTGGCTTACACTGGAAGGGTTGGCATAGGCTTCAAGGATGAGTTTGTACCCTTCTCAAATGTGGGAAGTGGGAGACAAAATGATGAGAAACAGGAAATGAAGGAAGGAATTCGAATTGATAGATTGTACTGATAGATGACAAAAATGGAAGTTGTCAGACGGATTATCTCTTGCATCTGGTATTCTTTGGGAGTGTTCAAGGACAGGTAGACACTGTCTGGTGGCACTCTGCTCAGAAGTGTAATGAGACAAAGAACCAGAAACGGACTTCATAGTTGCCAGTTGCATTTATTCGACTTCCTTCTCTTGTTGCTGTGGTCCCAGGCTGTTGTTCCTAGTGGCTTGCTTTTTTCTCCCTCTCCATCTGTCCAGAAGGGGCATGTGAGGCTTATCCTAGGAGGTTCTGCTTTGGTTTAACAGCACCTCTTTAGAAGTGTCACTGTACTAGAGACCAAACTAAGCATCAAATGTAAAGTGATTTTAAAAGTGAGTGGGCAGAAGAGTGTCTGTAGAGTCAAAACAAAGCCAAATCATAGGTATACACTAAACAGAGGCACTTTTGGGGTAGTACCTCTCTGGAGATTTTCAGAGAGTTAGTACACCCTAAGTTAGGCAGGGTTCTTCCACCAGAACAGAGTTTAAGGGGTGACAGTTTCAGGGAACAGAAATATTTTTCGGAGTTTCTCTTGGTGTTGGGGTAGATGAGTGCTTTCAGTGAATAACCATCTTGGGCTAGAAGTGTTGTCAAGCACATAATACCAGGCTAGTTCAGCTGAGCTGGCACTACTTACTTTGCTTTGAGCCTACTGCTGTGTTTGGTTCTCTTCTTTGCTTAACCAGTGCTGAAAATAAACAAGAAGTTATTTTTATGATTAGCAAGACCATCTTGAGCTGTCCTCCAGTTTGATCATCTTAAAACTTTTATCAATGTTGTCATGAATTCATATTCTCTTTTCATCTTGTTGTTAGAGTTCTGGTGAGGTTTGTTTTTTTGGTTGGTTGTTTTTTTTTGTTTGTTTGTTTGTTTGTTTGTTTTTTCCAGTGATTGAAGGTGTTGCTGCTCCCAGCTGTCTGCTGCCTCCCTGTGCTGAAAGCTGTAGTGTGTCCTTATGTCTGTTATTTCTGTCTGCTCAGTGCATTAGCTTAAAATTCTAGTGAAACTGACTTTGATTAACACTTTGGACTGTGAATTGGACCCTTGTGTTTCCTTCTCTTCTTTCTTGGAATAAGAGCAGAGAAGAGGTTAATGTGCTGCAGGAGAAAAATACGTACTAAGCTGCCACAACTAGTTATGCTCAATCAGTCCTTTCTAATTAAGAAGCACAGTCTCCGGTTCTCTTTTTACCAGCAAGTTCTGAATGGCTTTCATAATGCAATTTTTATCTCCATCTAGCTATATTCTCTCTACACAAGAATTGCATTAAGTGTTTATTCTCTGTTCAGAATATTGTTGTTTTGGTGGTGGTAAGCTCTGTATTGTCTGTAATGCCTCAAAAGCATAAATTATTTACTACCTGTTGTAAATATCACACCAGCAACACCTTTTTGTGACAGTATTCAGAAAAACCTAGGGAAAAAGTCTGTCTTCCTTTGTACCTTGACATGCAATTCCAGTTTATGCCCTGGAGTACAGGGAAGGGATTTGTCCTTGTATCCTGCGCTGTGATTTAGTGTGTCTGTCTGAACCTACAGCCATACAGCCCCAAGTTCCTGGTAGATGTCCTAGGGCAAGGATTTCGGCAGATTTAAATGCTGAAGGGCAGATGGCCTAAAGAAGGGCCAGCATTAGGGAGGGAGTGTTATAGATGCAGTACCTGATGGTGCAGAACCAGTGCTTGGCCTTTGGGCAATTGTATTTTGTACTGCAATTTGCAAATAGTGTATTTTCACTCAAGGGTCATCTATAATGAAAGGCTTCACAGCCTTAAAATCTCCGAGTTGTTGTTGTTGTTTTTCTTTTGGCATTGTGGTGTGCTGTATGAAAGAGTTAGCACAGTCATGGTACACTTCTTTGTATCAGTTACAAAATTTAGGAAGTTCTACAGAGTTATGTTAGCCAGAGGTTGTCTATGGCACAAGCCATCAGCTGGGGATGGGGACGGGATGACACATGACCAAAAACCCAAACCCCAAAACTTGGAATAAAGCTTGAAAGAATATTCTTTAAAGAAAAGAAGTAAGGTTGCATGGATAGACAGCCAAGTCCTTCCTGGTTTGTGGTATGCTTGTAAACTAAAGGCTTCTCAGCTCTCATACTATCATATTTTAGTTAACTTCAGAATATTTATGAGAATATAGTCTATCAGGAACTTAATTATATCTTGACTGCTTTTAATCAGTCTTTTTGAAGACCAGATGGTTCAGTTTGTTGTTGGTGCTACTCTGATGTTGAAATAGGCACTCCTAGGAATAGCACAGTTTGCTTTCTTGTTTCTACATTTTGTGTGTTGTTATGAAATTTCTCTTCCTAAAGTTGGTACATTCTGCTTTTGGCTCTTCTCACTCCCCGATTGCTCTGTTTCTGGTTTACATTGGTAATAGTTGTTCTGGTATCCTTTCACAGAATCACAGAATAGTCAGGGTTGGAAGGGACCTCTGGAGATCATCTAGTCCAACCCCCCTGCCAGAGCAGGGTCACCTACAACAGGTCGCACAGGACAGCGTCCAGGCAGGTTTTGAATGTCTCCAGAGTGGGAGACTCCACAATCTCTCTGGGCAGCCTGTGCCAGTGCTCCACTACCCTCAAAGTGAAGAAGTTCCTCCTCATGTTAAGATGGAACTTCCTATGTTCAAGCTTGTGCCCATTACCCCTTGTCCTATCAATGGGCACCACTGAAAAAAGACTCCTCCCATCCCTCTGGCATCCTCCCTTTAAGTATTTGAAAGCATTAATAAGATCCCCCCTCAGTCTTCTTTTCTCTAGACTAAAGAGACCCAAGTTCCTCAGCCTTTCCTCATATGAAAGATGTTCTAATCCCCTAATCATCTTCGTAGCCCTTTGATACAAGCAATTGCAGCAATCTTGTATGGTCTTGACATTTTAGCTATCTGATACACCTTTCAAATAATCTTGCATTCTAAAAACAATAAAGGTGTGGAAGACTTTGAGGTGCCTTGCTGCAGTCTGAGTAGCTGATTATGTACTATATTGAAGTGGCACAGGGAGAGGTCTGTAGATCCTTATCCTCTGAGGTAGAGAACAGGAGTGGAAGCTCATCTCTTAACAGCTGACATTTCTGTAGTTCATCTAGTTTCAGATTCTTTTTAGCTTTATAGTGTAAGAGTAGCGGAGTCAAATTGGGCCTCGGACCTGTATTCCACAAAATAAGTCTGTCATCATTTATCTTAAAGTAGTATTACTGTTTAAAAATTTCTACCGTAGCAGAGTGTTTGAAATGAGGGTGAATACCTTAAGGTCTGATTGAAGGGTGTACTGATCTGCTGCAGCTCATCTCTTTGGAAGACTTGCACACTTCAAACGTAGTATGTTTTGTTATGTCCTGCCGACTGGAAAAGGGGAAACATAATCCCTATTTTCAAAAAGGGAAATAAGGAAGACCCAGGGAACTACAGGCCGGTCAGTCTCACCTCTGTGCCTGGCAAGCTCATGGAGCAGGTCCTCCTGGAAACTCTGCTGAGGCACATAGAAAACAAGGAGGCGATTGGTGACAGCCAGCATGGCTTCACCAAGGGCAAGTCATGTCTGATAAATTTGGTGGCCTTCTACAAAGGGGTTACAGCGGCAGTGGCCAAGGGAAGATCAACTGATGTCATCTACTTGGATTTGTGCCAAGCGTTTGACACTGTCCCACACGATAACCTGGTCTCTAAATTGGAGAGACATGGATTCGACAAATGGACCACTCGGTGGATACAGAACTGGCTGGACGGTCACACTCAAAGAGTTGCGGTCAACAGCTGAATGTCCAAGTGAAGAGCAGTGACGAGTGGCGTCCCTCAGGGGTCGGTACTAGGACCTGTACTGTTCAACATCTTTGTCGGTGATGTGGACAGTGGGGTCGAGTGCACCCTCAGCAAGTTTGCCGATGACACCAAGCTGTTTGGTGAGGTAGACACGCTGGAGGGGAGGGATGCCATCCAGAGGGAGCTGGACAGGCTGCAGAGGTGGGCCCAAGCCAACCTCATGCAGTTCAACAAGGCCAAGTGCACGATCCTACATCTGGGTTGGGGCAATCCCAAGCACAAATCCAGGCTGGGCGGGGAACGGCTAAAGAGCAGCCCTGAGGAGAAGGACCTGGGTGTGCTGATTGATGAGAAGGTCAACACGAGCCAGCAGTGTGCGATCACAGCCCAGAAGGCCAACCGTATCCTGGGCTGCATCAGCAGAAGTGTGGCCAGCAGGTCAAAGGAGGTGATTCTGCCCCTCTACTCCACTCTCATGAGACCCCACCTGGAGTACTGCATCCAGCTCTGGAGTCCCCAACATAAGAAGGACATGGACGCACTGGAGCGTGTCCAGAGGAGAGCCATGAGGATGATCTGAGGGCTGGAGCACCTCTCCTATGAGGAGAGGCTGAAAGAGTTGGGGCTGTTCAGCCTGGAGAAGAGAAGGCTCCACGGAGCCTTTTCTTATAGCCCCTTCCAGTCCCTAAAGGGGGCCTACAGGAGAGCTGGGGAAGGACTTTTTACTGGGGCATGTAGTGATAGGACAAGGGGGAATGGCTTTAAACTGGAAGAGGGCAGGTTCAGACTGAACATTAGGAAGAAGTTTTTCACTCTGAGGATGGTGTGGCACTGGAACAGGTTGCCCAGAGAGGTTGTTGAGGCCCCATCCCTGGAGGTGTTCAAGGCCAGGCTGGATGTGGCCTTGGGCAACCTGTGCTGGTGGGAGGTGTCCCTGCCTATGGCAGGGGGGTTGGAACTCGATGATCTTCAAGGTCCTTTCCAACCTAAACCATTCTATGATTCTATGTCCCGCTGGGAATAAAAATTGAAACTTGTCTTTGGGACTAGATCACATCTAATTGTAGGTGCATATTAATGGAAAATGTTTGATATAGAATGTTCTTAAACAACAGAAATCATCATGCACCCTTTTTTCAAAGAAAGGTATGTGAAACCTGGTGCTGTGTCTCAATTCTTTGATAGTTAGTCTTTGGGAATTTTCTCATATCTGAATACTTTTTTTCCCCTTAGGTGAGTGGAATCAAGAGTCTCTATGAGTCTGAACTGGCTGATGCTCGAAGAGTTCTGGATGAAACTGCCAAAGAGAGGGCTAGATTACAGATTGAAATAGGAAAACTGAGAGCGGAACTTGAGGAGTTCAATAAAACGTAAGTAAAGTCCTGCTTGATATATATATATCTTTTTTTTTTTTAAATTAGAATGAGCAATATTTGCAGTGGGAATGATACTGATGATGCTTCTTAAAATGCCTTAGTTGGTGTCTTTTGGAAGCATTGCAGATCAATAAGATACAGGCTTGTCAGAGGGAAATTCCTCAGCTTGTTGGCACAGCTAGTCAGAGCAGATAATCTGACTGGTATATGCACAAATGTATTTGTAGATATAAGATTAATATACTGTGATTCGAACAATTCAGAGGTTAATTTTTAAACATTATCAGTTTTATTGTCTGGTTCACTGTATTGACTGATAGCAGAAATGAAGGAAAAGGTTGACTCTGAGCACTTTGGGAATATGGAAGCAGTGTTGGCTTGAAAACACATGAAGTTACAATGTAAGTGTGCTGGAAAAAGACCTTGTACCAACTACGTTTTTAAAAACTGCTGTTTGGTCTGTGTGAAAGAGAATTGACCTAATAAACTGGCTACTTAAGCCAAATGTAATCTGTTGTTTCTATTCTCACAAGGGAGGTTTTGTAATCAAATACTGTTTAGCAGTTAAAACTTTAAAATAAAGTGAATATGTGGTAGCAAGATTATCTTTTTGCTTCTGATTGAATTTTTATACCTATTTTGGCAAGTAAGATTTGGGAGTAAAAGATTTTTCCTGAGCATGTCAGTATGTACATCACCCGTATATGAAAGCTGTTGGCCATAAAATTGCTTTTAATCTAGCAGTGCCAGTACAGGCCTACTGTCAGTCTCCCATCTCCTTTCATTTGCATCTAAGGCATTATAAAAGGAATTGTTTCCCTCCCTTGTGTGTTTTCTGACTAGCTAGTTAATTTATGATGAAGTATTTCTTGTTTTCTCTGTAAACTTTGCTATATCACTGGCTCTTCACTTTCTGTGCTAGGCCTTCTTGTTAAAGTCAGCCATTGGAGATATTTTGTGGACTTTACCCCTAAAATAGCTGTCCAAACATGAAAGAGCTCTAGTGTAAGCATTTGAGTAAGTCTCTGTAAAGCCTATTGAACTTGGTGCACAGTTCATACTAGAAGATGTGCCTGCGTGTAGTAAGATGACCTGTATGCTAAAATTTATGGACTCAGCTAGGCCTTTGTTAACTATAAAAAGACCAGGTCAGATGTAAACCCCTAAAGTTAAGTGACATGAATACCACCCAGCCCTGCTGTGATGTTCCTGTTGGGACTGATTTCTCTCTTAAAAGCCTTAGGCCAGCAGTCTTGGCATTTATTTCAGGTAATGTATTTTGCATGGCAGTCAGCATTACATGGCCATCAAGGTTGTCTCCCTTGTCTTGGTGATGGCAAATACTCTGCTTGCTTGGCTTTTACAGCGAGCTCCAGAAAAGAGCAGCAGCAGTAACTGGGAATTTGGTTCCTCCTGTTCTACAAGGTGCTTATTTATATATTTTGATTAAGATATCCTTATCAGAAGTATCTGTATTTGGCAGCTAATGAGAATCTGTGCCAATTGATTCAGGTTCTTTAGGCTTTTGATAGCGCTAAGAGATTTTCCCTTGCCCTTTGTTTGGACAATTGAGTTGCCTCTCACCAGTCACTTCAATGACTGGTAAATTCTGACGGACTAATTTCAAACATTTTTTTTTGGTTTTCTGAGACAGACTAAATATGAGGAAAATATACCTGGTTTTCTGATTTTTCTCTCTGTTCTTACAGTTCATAGGAGTAGAATTGAATTCTTCCGTGGCTTGAAAGTTTCTTCTACCAGATTGCTTCCAGTCCCTTGAGGTGCTTGTAATGTACTTGGAGTGTTCTCAGGGTGCCTAGCTCGGGTCATGTGGAAAGTTATGCTTGTGATGTGGCCAGATTTTAAATGTGATTTTTGCAAATGCAGCTTTTAGAAGTCCGTTTGCCTGGTTTGCACAGTGTCCACTTGACACCTAGCTCATGACTGAAGTCCTCCTTGCCCATACTGACAGTCAGATGGTGCTTCTCGCAGGCCAAGCTTGCTTCAGTGCTTTTAGAACTGTGTATAGTGGAAGAGTAGGTTAGTGTGTAATTTTATGTTCACTACCGCCATATTCCTCCTAATGCAGCCCAGGATGCCTTTAGCCTTCTTTGCATCTGTGCCCTGCTGGCTCACAGAATCATGGAATAGTTTGACTTGGAAGGGACCTTTAAAGGTTATGGGCAGGGACATCTTCCACTAGATCAGGCTGCTCAGAGCCCTGTCCAACCTGACCCTGAATGTTTCCAGCGATGGGGCATCTAGCACCTCTCTGTGCCAGTGTTTTACCACTCTCATTGTAACAAAATTTCTTCCTTAGATCTAGTCTAAATCTTCCCTCTTTTAGTTTAAAACCATTATCTCTTGCAACAGACCCTGCTAAAAAGTGTGTCCCCATCCTTCTTATAAGCCCCTTTTAAGTACTGGAAGGCTGCTATAAGGTCTCCCCAGAGCCTTCTCATCTGCAGGCTGAACAACCCCAACCCTCTCAGCCTGTCCTCATAGGAGAGGTGTTCCATCCCTCTGATTATTTTTGTGGCCTCCTCTGGACCCACTCCAACAGGTCCATGTCATTCTTGTACTGAGGACTCCAGAGATGGATGCAGGTGGCGTCTTACCAGAGTAGAGGTGGAGAATCCCCTCCCTTTACCTGCTGGCTGTGCTGCTTTTGATGCAGCCCAGGATATGGTTGGCCTCCTGGGCTGCAAACGCACATTGCCGGCCCATGTCCAGCAGTACCTCCAAGTCCTTCTCCCATCATCCCCCAGCCTGTATTGATACCAGGGGTTGCCCTGACCCAGGTGCAGGACCCTGCACTTGGCCTTGTTCAACCTCATGAGGTTCACATGCATCCAATTCTTGAGCCTATCCAGGTTCCTCTAGACGGCATCCCATCCCTCAGGCATGTCAGTCTCACCAGTCAGCTGGTGTCATCTGCAAACTTGCAGAAGGTGCACTTGATCCCACTGTCTATGTCATTGATGAAGATATTTAACAGTACTGGTCCCTATACAGACCCCTGAGGGACACTGCTTCTCACTGATCTCCATCTGGATGTCGAGCCATTGGCCACTGCCCTCTGAATGTGACCATCCAACCAATTCCTCATCCACTGAACAGTCCACTCATCAAATTCAACTCTCCAATTAGAGAAGCATGTTGTGGGGGACCTTGTCAAAGGCCTTACAGGAGTCCAGATAGATGACATCCCTAGCTCTTCCCTTGTCCGCTGATGTAGTCACTCCATCATAGAAGGCCACTAGATTGGTCAGGCAGGACTTGCCCTTGGTGAAGCTGTGCTGGCTGTCTCGAATCACCTGCCTGCCCTCTATATGCCTTAGCATTGCTTCTGGGAGGATCTGTTCCATGATCTTCCCAGGCCCAGAGGTGAGGCTGAGAGGTCGGTAGTTCCCAGGGTCCTCCTTTCTACCCTTTTTGAAAATGGGTGCAGTATTTCCCCTTTTCCAGTCACTGGGAACTTTGCCTGACTGCTGCGACTTTTCAGATATCATGGAGAGTGACTTGGCAACTGCATCAGTCAGTTCCCTCAGGACTCCGGGATGCGTCTCGTCCCATAGACTTGTATATGTTCAGGTTCTTTTGGTGGTCACGAACCTGATCTTCTCTTACAGCGGGAGGAACTTTGTTCCCCCAGTCCCCACCTTGCGGTCCATCTACTTGATAGTTGTGGCGAGAGAGGCTGCCAGTGAGGACAGAGGCAAAAAAGTTGAGTCCCTCAGCCTTCTCCTCGTCCGTTGTTACCAGTTTGCCAGTCTTGCTCATTAGGGAGGGTACGCTTTCTCTGACCTTCCTTTTCTGGCTGACATACCTGTAGAAGCCCTTCTTATTTTGCTTAGTGTCCCTTACCAGGTTCAGCTCCAGCTGCACCTTGGCCTTCCTGTCCCCATCCCTACGCAACTGGGCAATGTCCCTGTACTCTTCCCAAGATACCTGTCCCTGCTTCCACTGCCTGTGCCCTTTAGTTTGACCAGCAGCTGGGGTGGTTGAAGTCCCCCAGCAGGACAAGAGCCTGCATGCGTGATGCCTCCTGGAGCTGGAGTAAGAGGCTTTATCAACAGGTTCCCTTTGATGGGGCGGCCTGTAGTAGACCCCAACCACATGGTTCCCTGTTGCCTCAGTCTCTAATTCTTACCCATAGGCTTTCACCCTGCTCGTGACTAGTCTTCAGAGACAGCTCTTCACACTCTACCCATTTCTTGATGTAGAGGGCAAGGCCTCGGTCCCTCCTTCCTCCCCTGTCCCTTCTGAACAGCCTGTAGCCATCGATAGCTGCACTCCAGCCATGGGATTCCTCCTGCCAGGTTTCAGTAGTGGCAACCAGGTCGTAGCTTTCTGGCAGCATGGTGGCTTCCAACTCCCGTTGCCCGTGCTGTGTGCACTGGTGTAGAGGCACTTCAGCTGGGCTGTCAACTGTGTCACCTTCTTAATTTGTTTGAGGTATTTCACCAGTGTTTCCCTCTTGGCTCCTATTACTGCAGGAGTCCCTGGCTCATCTCCGTAAGACTTCCAACATGCTCCAGTGTACCCAACACATCTCAGATCAACAGGCTGAGGGCCCTTGCTGGCACCCTGTCTCTGTAACCTCAGCGTGTTGTCCCACAGCTTGTCACAGGCAAGCCTAATGTTATCCCTTTTCCTCTTCAAGTCTGCTTTAGCTTCAAGTCATGTTCAACTTCAGGGAGCTTTGTTGTAGAGTAAAACCAGTTTTGGTTCCAAATTAGGGATTGATCCGCAGAAGATAGTGAGGAGCAGTGGTTAAGATGTTAGCACCCATGCACATCTTAGTTCAGTTTGCGAATGAATAATGGGATATGTGATTTCCTTACATTACAAGTGGGATTCAGATGCCTGAACATGAATGTCTCTTGCATTATGGACATTGTCAGTTATCCTGCGTTCTGGTATAAGCCTCCCATGGGTCCTTTTTGTTATACATGCCAGTGCACCTGGGTAGGGGCCATCCTAAACATGGGTACAGGCTGGGCAATGAGTGGATTGAGAGCAGCCCTGAGGAGGACTTGGTATTGGTGGATGAAAAACTGAATATGAGCTGGCAATGTGCGCCGGCAGCCCAGAAAGCCCCCCGCCCCTTGGGCTGCATCCCCAGCAGTGTGGCCAGCAGGGTCAGGGAGGGGATTCTCTCCCTCTGCTGCGTTCTGGGGAGGACCCCCCTGCAGTGCTGCCTCTAGCTCAGGGTGTCCCAACAGCAGAAGGCCCCGGAGCTGTTGGAGCAGGGCCAGAGGAGGCCCCGGAGCTGCTGGGAGGGCTGGAGCCCCTCTGCTGGGAGGGCAGGCTGGGAGAGGTGGGGGGGGGGGTAAGCCTGGAGAAGAGAAGGCTCTGCGGAGACCTTAGAGCCCCTTCCAGTATCTGAAGGGAGCCTACAGGAAAGCTGGAGTGGGACTCTTGATCAGGGGTTGGAACAATAGAATGAGGGGGGACGGTTTTACACTGAAAGAGGGGAGATTTAGGTTAGATATTGGAAAGACATTCTTTGCTGTGCAGGTGTTGAGCCCCTGGCGCAGGTTGCCCGGAGAAGCTGTGGCTGCCCCATCCCTGGAGGTGTTCAAGGCCAGGTTGGATGGGGCTTGGAGCAACCTGGGCTGGGGGGAGGTGTCCCTGCCCAGGGCAGGGAGGTGGCACTGGGTGAGCTTTAAGGTCCCTTCCAACCCAAACAATTCTTTGATTCTGTGTGTTTTGGAACGTTTATAACACATACCTGTACCTTGAACACGGCTCATGAATTTAGGATTTTTTCTATTGAGCCAAGTTCTGAACTAGGTTCATAAAACAGTTGGATAGTTTCACTTTATAAAAAGTGAAATATCTTTAGGGTGTTGTAACACTGTTTCTATGACAGCTTAACTTTTTAGTTTAAAGTTGTTTGTATCGGGAGTAGGAATGTATTTTTAAATCTAGGATTAAAATATTGTTGTAAAAATGGCCATTCTGTTACCATTCTGAAGCAGGTATGGTTCTTTGCTACATGAAATGTAACAGCTTCCAGTGTGTTTGTGTGCATCTTTTGCTGCTTGACGAGACTTTTGACAGCTTGAGGGAGGGGATGAGGGGAGGGGTCATAGATGGGAACATTTAGTTTACTAGTGAGATGCACAGTATTTTTGCTTTGGTGGAACATCACCCAACCACAAGACTGCTGAATGAGACCTGGCGTAGTGAGCAGGGTGCATTCAGTCATAGCGGAGATAACTGATGACCTGATAAAGGAAAGTCTCCTGTCCTGAGGTTCATGAAGTGTCTATTCATATCTTTAACCGTGTCACTGGTCCCCAGTCAAACAAAGCCTGGAGGTAGACATATGTAGACCTCATTCATCTGCTCCTTTCAGCAGTCTTCCTGCTTGAGCTGCAAGCTCCCAGCTCTTGAGTTGTGTGACTGTCTTGCTGTGGCTTCCTCTGCCTGCTATTCCTTGTGGTCACTGAAACATTTCCCTTGAGCAAACTTGGCTGCTTTCTGGAAAAAAAAGAGCTCTAGAGAGTTACTCTAACCTGGTGTTCTTCAAAGAACATTGAGACACATCAACTGCTGTTGGCATTTCGGAGACCCCCTAAAGTGGGTTGCACCTTTTGTAAAGTCTTCTGTCAATTTTCTGCATGAAGATAATAAATCAGGTTGGAGTGTCTTCCAGTGTTAATGTTCATGAAGGAGCAGAAGTTACTTAGCACTGTCAGGAATTCTTTATGGTGGTTTGTCAAGCTGCGCATTGAACATCTCCCTGGGAGTACTTGCATGCTGCCTGGCTTCTGCGGGTGGGAGGAAGCTATGGACTGTGTAAGCACACACTGTTGTTCATGTTCCGTGTGAAGTGGCATTTACCCTTTAGGTACTGCACAGACAGAAGGTTTCCAATGTGATTTTATGTGACACATGCACAGTGCCTTGTTTTACTGCGTGACACATGTGATGCAGGTGCATTTGTCTAGAGAGTCTATTTTGAAGACTTTCTGGTTGCTGCTAAATAATTGTCTTAAGTAGAAGTCATGTTTTGTCTATATGTCTCCTGCAAGCTGCTGAGCTTGAAGACACTGCGCATATGTTGCAGAACAGGATTCACAGTGACAGATTGTACCAATGATTAAGAAAAATTGGTTACAGTTGAATGAAAACAAATTCGGAGATCTACACCAAGGAATGCAGAGAAAATACATGAGCTTCATAGTTAAAGCATATCACAAACTAAGTCTGTCGATTTATCCTATTACTAGGAGAAGATGCACATGGTGCTGAAACATGTAAAGAGATACTGTCTATAAGGCACACCAGTACCCCATAAAGCAGGATTTTTTAAAAATAATTCTGGGCATCACATTTTGTTAGGGTTATAGGCAAATTAAAAATTTAAGAGGACAGTAGAAGTGATCAGAAGTTTGGGAACCAAGACTTGGGGTTTGGGCTGGGGAGCAAGGTTTGTATAATCTAGACCAGTGGTTTTCAGCTTTTTTTTCCTTTGCAAACATAACGTTTTTTCCCATGTTTGGAGTTGCAGACCAAATACAGAGCTTTTCAAAGCCTATAGGTAGTAGGACTCCTCTTGAAATTACTTCTGTGGGTCCTTAAAAGCAGCTCACTGACCACAGGCTGAAAACTACAGATCTAGAGAAGAGAAGTTTGAGGAAAGGGAAAGAGAAAAATGAATTCTAAGATGATTTAAGAGAAAAAGACAAAAAGCCGTTCCCTGCTTTCTTACTGGTGTGAGACTAGAATAGGAATCTTAAACTGCAGCAAGGAAGGATTACTTCATGTAATAAAACAGTTGTTTAATAACATGACACACACCTAGAGAAGCTGCAGAAAGTCAGTTTGTTAGAGGAAAAGGTAGACAAATACTTGGTGGGCAGGAGAAAAATTACCTGGATGATTTCTGTGAGTTGGATATAACAGCTTGAATAGTCATATTTAAAGCGGCCAGGGTTGCTTTGCTCGTAATGAATACTGCTGAAGAAATACTGGTTTATTCCTGAAAGGTGATCATGTTTCCATGGTGGATTACTACTTTACTGCTTTGTGTGGGAATACATCCTAGGGAATGGGCTTTGTCACATCAATTACAAACCACTGGGGGTGCACATGGGCCCTTTTTGGGAGATGCATGCGCTCTGCTTCTCAGGGGCTGTAGTCCAAAGTGATAGATGTCAGCAATTAAACGGGCTGTGCAGCAGCGAGATGAAAAAAATACTCTTTACACCTCGTTTGTAGAGCAGCTTTATTGTCATCTCTTAGCTGAGTTGCCTTCTTGTTTTTCCCTTGCCTGCCTATGACATGTTTTCCTTTATCAGGCAATGCATTCAGCACATTGGTGCAAGCTGCGAGTTTTAAGAGGCATTTATGATTACTTTTGTTAGCTGCATTTGCAGGTTACTCTGGGAGCCATCTAGTGGTACACTAATCCTAATAAAGTGTATAATAACAATATCTGTAGTTGTAACCAAGACATGCTCAAGATGTGTGTGCACCCACATATAAATATAACTAACTAACTTTTTGTTTCAGCTACAAGAAGAAAGATGCAGATTTGTCTGTGGCTCAGGGTCGCATTAAGGATCTTGAAGTACTGTTCCATAGAAGTGAAGCAGAACTCAATACTGTCCTGAATGAGAAACGCAGTCTGGAAGCAGAGGTGGCAGATTTGCGTGCCCAACTTGCGAAGGTATGTCAGCGAATGCTTCTTTTACTTAAAATTTTCTGGTGTTTCTATATTTGTGAGATACCAGGTTACTAAATGTTGTCCTTTGTAAGGTGCTGCATAATTTTAAATTTACGTTGGAGTACCCAGTGGGACTACGCTGGCAAGAAAAAGAACATGCAACATATTGTGCTTGAGGAATTAATAATCCTCAGCTCCATTATCGTAGTGTATTGAAATAATCCTACATTTTAAATAACTGGTATAAAAACATGAAAGCTTGTTTTAAATATTCACATGGACACTTTTTTTTTTGAGGGTTGTTGGTTGGTTGTTTGGTGTGGGTTTGTGTTTTTTTTTTTTTTTTAAATCAGTGGCTTGACATTAGATTTGTTGTGAATAATTGGTCCAAAGATGTCAAACGAAGAACATAAAGGGATTATGGATGGGAAATAGGGATCCAGACAAAATTACATCTTTGCCTTTAAAATTCTTTACTAGGCTGAAGATAGCCATGCTGTGGCAAAGAAGCAGTTGGAGAAAGAGACGCTCATGCGTGTGGATCTGGAGAATCGGTGCCAGAGCTTGCAAGAGGACCTGGATTTCAGGAAGAATGTGTTTGAGGAGGTATTGTCAACCTAGCAATCTCATCATAGTCTGAAGTTTATGTAGCTTTTATTGAAACTGACTATAAGCGATTACTAACTAGCCCAGGTAGGGAGAATTGGTGTTATCCTTGCTATAAATGGGTTGAGTAATAAAACAGCTAACAGTTTTGCAGGAGTTAAGTGGTAAATCACTGGCAGAGCTGGCGTGAGAATCAAGTGACCAAGGGTATTGTTCTGTGGGCAGGTGAGCTAATGTAGTAGCTGACTGCTGTGGGAAAGGCAAAGTCTTGTTCCCTGTCTCTGGACCTGGTTGCATGGCACTGCTCCTTACTTGCACCAACTTTGGTGGTTGGTGGACCTGACTATAACATGTTTTAATTGACAAGAACAGTGTGCAATTACCCTGCTTTTTGCCAGGGTAGTTTTCTGCCTGTTTAGTGAGTTGAGTTGGCTCATAATTGTTTTAGTGAGGACCAGAGTTTTTATAAAGTAAATAGTGGGAATGCACAGGTGGGAGTTGGTAAAGGGAAGCGTGACCTTCTGTCTGTACCAGGTGCAAAGTGTTATGTCAGTTTATTCCATCTTGTAAAAACCAACTCTGACCTTTTTGGTTTTTTTTCTGCAAGCGCATTCAATTAGTGGCTGCTGAACAATTGCCATATGCTTCTGCCTTTCATCTCATCTGTGCTAGTTGCGATGTTTGGCTCACCATGCACCAAACCATTTCAGCCCGATGAACTAGTAAAATACTTGGGGGGTTTTCGCTGAGTTTAATTCTTGCGAGCTTAGTGACTGAGTTATGTCTTACCATGGAATGAAATGAGTGCCCAGACTGGATTAAGGGATGTGGCAAGTCTGTGTGGACGGGGGCTGGAGTAGGGCAAAGGCGGCAACCAAGCAGGTGGATGTCCCTGAGTTGTACTGACCATTGTCTCACTTCCATGCCCTGGAGTAGTTGCATGCAACTGCAATAACAGACCCTTGCTTGGTGTAGGGCAGTAAAGTAACTGTGCTTCCTGAGGAGAGTTGTGTTGCTGCTGACTAAAGGTGAAGCTAAATGAGACAGCAGAAACTAATCTTAAAGCTTGCCACACTGAAGTGGTGGTGTTCCTTTAGCCATCCCTGGAGCTTTTTGATCTTTGTATGGACCAGTTTAACAGACAAAGAAAAAACGGAATTGGTTTCCTTTAGGTTAGTGAATTCATTTGGTTCACTGAAGGGTCCAAAGCTCTATTAAGGTTAGAATGTCATGATTGGAGTGTGGCAAGTGAAGCCTGCTTATTCTAGTGGCGTTGAACTGTGAGATCAGCTCAGCCCTTCACCTGATGCTGTGCAGTCCCCCATGATATTCTTGGAGGGCACAAAAGGTCATTGCCTACAGTTAGCGAGAGACTGCTGCTTGCTATTTTTTTTGGCATTAAAATTCACCACAGAAGGGAAAGTGTCTTCCAGATCACATCAGGGCACATTGCTGTGAGTAGAAGGGCGTGTTTCTAAGAATCTATTTTTAGGCGTAGAGCATTTCTGCAAAACAACGTGTAAAGTCGCACTGAATTTGTGTTAGCCTGCTATGACTCCAGTTTAGGCATGCAAAGTGAGCCTTGCCTCACTTGCCTGCTGCTCCTCCTCGTGGCCCTGCTGCTACCCTCAGGCCTCCTCCCAGCACTCAGTACCGCTCCCCTGTCTGTCCTGCCCTGAAGGGAGAAATTGTTTCTTTTCGACACCATGCGTTCAGGCCTGGCCAGGTCTCGGCATGAGTAAGGGCGTGAGTAAGTCTTGCCTCACTAGTTTGGGACTGGTGCTCAAGGCACAGAGCAGTCGTACTTCTCTAAAACCAGAAATTTCCTAGTACAAACTCTGACCAGAAAAAAAAATAAATTATGTTTTCAGGATTGCTTGGGTTGCGCTTTATTACTAATGTAACCAAAATCTAATGAGTAGGGGTCATACAGTATACAGAAAAAGAGAAGATCTGCGTGTAGCTAAATGTGAAACTTGAAGATGCAGTTTTTCTCTATAGTGATTATTTTTTTCAGTATATCTAATGGTCACAAAAGGTGTTTGTTTTTATTTGACTCTTTGTAGACTGCTATTGTAATGTAGGGATGTATATTGAGAAGGAAAGGGCTTGTGGTGCAGCACACAGAATCTCTCTGCTGTGTAAAAATTCATGGTTCCCCCCCTCCCCATTTTGACTTTTGTAACAGCTCCTTACTTAAAAACAGGGTTAAAAATAGCTATATACAGTTTAAGTTGGGTCACTGTTAAGAATTGTATCCTGCTAAATGAGAACAGTATGTTGCATCTGTTAGTACGTGCAGTAATTCTTAGGCCTAAATGCCTTCAGTACTGTAGCTCCTATATACTAAATAATTAGCACTGAATTAGTTAATTGTCTGAATGTAATTGCTTGTACTGTTTACCCTAATGTGGGAATTTGTCCCCATTTCTTTTTGTGTGTGTGTAGGAAATTAGAGAAACAAGAAAACGACATGAACATCGTTTGGTCGAGGTGGACACTAGTCGCCAACAGGAGTATGAATCCAAAATGACTCAGGCCCTGGAGGATCTGCGAAATCAACATGATGAACAAGTCAAACTGTACAAAATGGAGCTTGAGCAGACCTATCAGGCTAAGGTAACCACTGCTGCCCACAGCGCTGTCTGACAGGAAGTCCAGGTGGTGAGATAAGACTGTTTCCATCAGCCCTACTGTCTTTAAGGAGACAAGTAGTTACAATATGAAGAAGCTTTGTCCCAGTGTTCAGATACCTCCTCTGACGCTGTGCGCAGCTGCATTTCCAGGGAGGCTATAGCCAGAGGTAATAGCTTGGAATAGCTTTAGCCAACAAAGGCCAGTTTTAAAGAAAACACATGGAACTGTTGGTTACAGTGGAGGACATAGTGAGAATAGCAGATGTCACACAACAGCTGATGAAACAATGTCTTCTGCTGTGAGGGTTTTTTTTCTTTATGTCAGTAGATCCAGTTCTTCCTCCAAAATGGAGGTGGTGGAGACACTTGCAATAGGTGCAATATGTTTGCTCTGAGAAGCTGGAGGGGTGGGTTGGAGAGCTTGGGGAATGGCTGTGTTTCAGTATGGAATTCTGCCAGGATGCAGTGAGCTTGCAAACTAATGGACATACGGGGAGGTGCTCCGTGTCTAAGGCTGCATTGTCACTTTGCAAAGGCCACAGTAAGAGTAATGTTCTTACTAGCCCAAATACTTTTTTAAATGTGTGTAAGCCTTATTGCATTTCAGTGGTCTAAGTTAGTTCTGGATTGGAAAATTACTAGATGCAGTTGTGGTTTCATTGGTGGCAGGGAAACTTCAGGCAAGGTATTGGACCTTTTTTGACCAGCTTTGGTGATGAAAACCATGGTTTATAAATCTCAGAATGGTTTGGCTCTGTCCAACCTGGCCTGGAATGTTTCCAGGGATTGGGGTATCTACCCCCTGTCTGGGCAACCTGGGCCAGCGTTTCACCACCCTCATTGTGTTTTAAAAAAAAAAAAATAAAAAAATTTCTTCCCTGTATCTAGTCTGAATCTACCCTCTTTTAGTTTAAAACCATTACCTCTTGTCCTATTGCAACAGGACCTGCTAAAAAGTCTGTCCTCATCTTATAATTGCAGAATCACAGAATAGTAGGGGTTGGAAGGGACCTTTGGAGATCTAGTCCAACCGCCCTGCCAAGGCAGGTTCATGTAGAGCAGGTTGGACAGGAATGTCTTCAGGCGGGTTTTGAATATCTCCACAGAAGGAGACTCTACATCTCTGGGCAGCTTGTTCCAGTGCTCTGTCACCCTCAAAGTAAGGAAGTTTTTCCTCATGTTCAGATGGAATTTCCTGTGTTCCAGCTTGTGCCTGTTGCCCCTCTTCCCATTGCCAGGCACCACTGAAAAGAGTCTCGCCCCATCCTTTTGACACCTGTCCTTTAAATATTTGCAAGCATGGATAAGATCCCCTCTCAGTCTTCTCCAAGCTAAACAGACACAGGTCTCTCGGCCTTTTCTCATGAGAGGTTCCTTTGATCATCTTTGTAACCCTCTGCTGGACTAAGCCCTCTCTAAGTACTGGAAGGCTGCAATAAGGTCTCCCAGAGCCTTTTCTTCTCGAGGCTGAACAACTCTCTCAGCCTGGCCTCACAGCAGAGGGGCTTCAGCCCTTGGATCATTTTTGTGGTACCCCTCTGGAGCCACTCCAACAGGTCCATGTCCTTCTGACGTTGGGGACTCCAGAGCTGGATGCAGCACTCCAGGTGGGATCTCACCGGAGCAGAGTGGACGGGAAAAGTGAATATAGGAGTAATTTAATCCAGAAGAATGCTTCTTAAAAGAGTGCAAATATTTAAGTTTGGTTTATCTGCCTCTTGTTGTGGATGAGTAGAATGCACTCAAAAGAAAGAAGCAGCAATATGTTTTATTGAGGTAAAATAAGAATTTGACAGAGTTCAATAAGTTTGATGGAGTTTAACAAAGTTTAACAGTGGTTTGACAAGGTTCAATAAGTTTGATGGCAAGGTTCACCTTATTAATTACTGCATGGAAGGAACATACAAAGGAAAATTGAGTTAGAACGATTCACACAGAGACCAGAGATGCAAAGAATAAGAACCCTCCTGTTGAGTCATGAGGTTCAGAGTGGACCCCCTTGCTTCCTAAACTCCATTTGGAGCCTGGGTGCAGCTGGGTCCAGTTTTAGTCTCAGACTTGGTCACTGGTTTATGTCTAATGGAATTATCCATGCAAAGTTTACAATAACATGGAGTAGCTACGTGGATTGTAAAGTTTCATAGTATTAACTCGGCATGCTGTATTAGTCATTTACTGAGGATCTGTCGCGGGTGAGGGATCTCTCTGCCTTGGCTAAGGAAGGATCTCTTAGTCTCAGGTGAGGAGTCTCTAACCTTGAGAGTTGTTCCTGCTCAAGGGGAGAGTCACCTGGCGTGCAGCCCAGCTGCCATTCAGGGAGGGCTCAGATTGGGCCCATCCTGATGGTAATATTGATAGGGTGAAGTAGTTGGCTCTCAGTTGGTAGTATAGATGTCTTTGTTTTAGCTCTGGTATCTTGTTCTGTGCTTTGCTTATCTTGCACTTTTGGGTTTCAGAACCACCTTTTGAAATATTTTTCAAGACACCTTCACTACCTTGTAAGTGAGCCAGGAGCTTTCCAGCTTGCAAGTTCACCCCAAAGATGTGAGGCCAGTTTTCCTTAGTCAGCCTGAACCAAACTAGGACTAGGAGTCAAGTGTATCTGTCACACCTCTGCAAATCCTGAGTTAGCAAAGCCCAGTTCATCCAGCACTGGGAACATGGGAGGAGTAGCAGCTTTGTTGTTGGTACAATTGCAGGTTACAGGTTTGTTGTGGGTTTTGGTTGTGTTTTTTTTGTTGTTGTTGTTTTTGTTGGTGTGTTATATATGTATTCATTGCCCTACCTGAAGGAATTAGACAGCTGCCACATTTCTGGTTATTGAAAATACTTGCCAATAATTACAGCCACTTCTAATTCATTTGTGGTGGAGAAATTATGGTGCTGCTAACATTGTTCTCCCCCACCCTTCACCAAGACTCCCTTTGAATTCTTTGGTTTGATGATTTACAGTTTGAGAAACATCGATCTACAAATATTTAACTATTTCTTACAGCAGCAACAATATAGATAATAGATACTAAAAACCAAAATCAAGTACGGTTAGCAGTCTTGGCATTATTCACAGAAGTTAGGAACATAAGGTATTTTTATACAATGAGATATTCGGATTGACTTGTCACAGTCCAAAGATGATCCAGGGCAGAAAATGCCTAGTAAAACTAAAGGGGGGGGGGGGGGAAGTCTGCAAAATACAGACTTGGAGAATGAAAAAGTTACGAGACTTGAACAGGGGTATGAACAAATTTTAAGCTGCTTTTTTATCTCATAAAAGGTGATGGTTATGGGTGAAGTTGGAATGTGGAGGTGTCACAGATGGAAGTATTTGACTCAGTTATGATTTAGCAGTGATTCAACATTTATTAGTGACTTGAGGTAGATCAAGAGGTTGAATTTTAGCAGCACTTAATCCTTAACTCATTTAAAGGTTTACAAAGTGATTTAACAAAATAACTAAACAGCGACTTAATTACAGACTTGAAGATGGTGAAATTCACACTAACTTACTATAAAGTATCCCAAATCAGTACATACACATATGGGCAAAAGCACAGATCTCGAATTAATGCATATACATATAAGCAAAGCATATAAGTGTGCGCGTACACGCACCAGTCTGGAACTGCTGAGATCAAACATCTCTTAATATTACATGACTCACCCTTTGTAACTCCTACACATGCACGGACAAATGAAAGAACATCCACATCCATAAAGCTAATGTATATTTATCGTAAACATGTAAGTGGAGAGGTGGATGAGAGAGAAGCTGGCCTATAGTTAAAACTTCTCTTTTCTTGAGTTAGAGTAAATACAATACATTGGCATTCCTCAACGGCCGGTAATTGAGGCTCAAGAGGGCTTGTCTCTCTCCCTGGTCTTCTAGTCCTCGAGGTGTTTGCCTGAGCAGGGGACATCCTGGTCACAGCCTGCTGTGATTCAGAAGAGCTCAGAGGGTCTTTACTAGAATCGCTAGTTACAGGATCTGAGATAACTGACTTCTGTTAGGTACTTCTCCGGCCCAGTTCAGACAATGGAGTATTTCGGTACTTTCCATGGTTACGCAAGCCCAGGAATTGCTAGGACTTGTGGTCCTGTTACTCCCCTCTCTGCAGCCACAATCCATATGGCATCGGAAGTGACTAATTATTGTGGTTTTCTTCAAACAGTAGGAACCATAGGAACCACGCACACTAGGAGGTTGCCATAGTATTCTAGTCCGTTACTCCCCACCTTCAAACGGTGGGAGCTATGGGAACCAGATACACGAAGGAGTACTGTTCTAGTTCGTTGCTCTCCACCCTTTCTTTCTTTTGTGTTAGACCATTACATCTCGTTATGGTAATTGTATTATCATGTAGCCCAGGTGGGGAAGAAATTGAGGCCAAGCATTGAGAGGCCTAAGGCAGGGCAGGGGGATTGCACCACCACAGAAGGGAAAAACAAGCTTAGCTGTGAGCTTCAGTCTGTGGATTTCTGGATAAGGATGCGTCCCTGCTCAGAGAGAGCCTGAACTGTTAAGGAATATGATGTCAAAGCTGGTTGTGAAGTTTAGCTACTGAGCTTCTCCAGGATGAGAGGGTCTTGGGTAAAAGCTTACTTCTTGCCTGACCATGACCTTTGATCATAAGCAATAGGAATTCTAAATCTGAGGATTTGGCACTATGCCAGCATGACTGCAAGGAAGTGACTGGTTGTCAGCATTCAATTAATTTTTAATTTTAAACTTTACAAGAAGTAATGGTGTATAGTGGACTTGAAGTTCTTTCAAAACCCTTAGCCTAAAGAAGGCTCTATGTGTGTTTTCTTTCCTCCTCAGAACCCTGTGAACAGCAGAGCTAATGAAGATTGAATTTTATAAAGCTTTCTGCTGTGTGACTAAAGAACATGTTCTGCCCGTAACTGTTCTTAGAATTGGGGCAGTTAGTTCCTGGGTGGATTCCATGGTGTGTAGCAGAATTGTTGAACTCCAGCTGCAAGGCATGAAAAGGATGCTTTTTCTAGTTATCTACTTTGATGAAACTTACCATGTAATAGCTTTGAGCTCAGTTGTTGCTCTGTCAGATTTGGTTAAAATTAGTGAGGAGAAATGAAGCTTGTTTCTTAGATGAAATTAACAAAACCTGAAAACAAATTGAATGTTGGCAACTACTAGGGAAAGAGAATAAAACCAAAAGCATTGTTTTACCTCTGGGGCAGGATGTCATCTGAAGTGCTGTGGGTAGTTTTAGTCCTGCTTGAAAAGGTAGTACAGACTAATACTGAGAATACTAACAAAGACGAGTATGAAACAAGTCCTGCATGAGGAAAGTTGAAAATAAAACTTCACCTGGGAGAAGAAATGAATCGAGAAAGATAAAATGGATGTCTGTAAAAGGATAAATACCATGGAGAAGGTGAATGAGGAGTGATTGTTTATTATTTTTTCAATAGAAGTAGGGGCAGTGAATGTCCAGTAGCAGATTCGCAAGAAACAAAAAGAGGTTGTTCTTCATTAATGTATAGCTAAACTCTTTGCCCCATAAATTCAGAAAGCAGAGACAAATTCCTGCCTGAAAAATCCATGAGATAGTAAGCATAAAAATATTGTCTCTGGCTTAGGAAGTCCCAGAGTTGCAAATGGCCAGCTGAGATAAAATTCCCATGGGATATTTTATTGAGCTTAGTCCCTGGGCATCCAGGGATCTGTTAGACCAGGAAGTGAGCAAGGTAGCCTTTGCACTGATCCAGTGTGATTGTTCTTACAACAAACGCACAGGTCGTGCGATCACATGAACCTCAATTTTTGGAAACTATAAGGCTGCTTGTATAACAGAAGGGCTAATAGACCTTTTTTTTTTTTTAATAGTACAAGCAAATCCTATGGGAATAGACTGAAATAGATTTTTCTGGCCCTTAGGGCATTTCCTTAATGTTATGCAATTCTTACCATAAACTTACCAGATTTCCATTTAAAATTATTTAAGATTAAATAGCTTCCACTTTTTACTGAAAGGATATTTGCAGGGTATCTAACTCAATGTAAGTGACCTGTATAAAACTTGCCTTCCAGCTGGAGAATGCCAAACTGTCCTCTGACCAAAATGACAAAGCTGCTGGTGCAGCTCGAGAGGAGTTGAAGGAGGCTCGCATGAGAATAGAAACTCTCAGCTACCAGCTTTCTGGCCTTCAGAAACAGGTAAAGGGACTAAATTTGCTTTCATCTCTGATACAGAGCACTGTATTGTTTGTATATATTAACATTTCTGTTCCTTCATATTTTCTGAATTTCACAGAGGGAAAGCTTTGTTATGTTCCTTTGGGAGGGAGGGAATGAATTTTTAATTTTTTTCCTGTACCCACATAGATGCCAACTAAGTTTTCCACTGTGCTATCTAGGCTAGTGCTGCAGAAGATCGCATTCGTGAATTGGAGGAAATGATGGCTGGTGAGCGGGAAAAGTTTAGGAAGATGCTAGATGCAAAGGAGAGGGAAATGACAGAAATGAGGGACCAGATGCAGCAGCAGCTTACAGAGTACCAGGAACTGCTTGATGTTAAATTAGCACTGGACATGGAGATCAGTGCTTACCGAAAACTCCTGGAAGGAGAAGAGGAAAGGTACGTATAGATTCCACATTCTTTTTTTCAGACTAGCAGGTGTTTCTTATGCTGCTTTTTCACTATTTGAGCAGGAATGCTCAATTTTGTTTCACTGAAGCCATATTGGCTTCACGGTACAATGCGTTGCATGGAACACTTACATGGAATACTTGCAAGGGTTCTCATCTGAATGCTGTCTTTATTTTATTTTGGGTATTATAATAGTCTCAGAGTACAGTGAAATATATCATTCTGTGCTTGACATTTGTCTCCTCTTTTTATTTAAATGCTTATACTTCTGTGTTTTCCTGTTTTTAAATTATGTGGCCCAAGAATAGTGTGTTTAGCGGTAGATATACTGGAGGGGGGGGGGGGGTTAAATGATCTGTGGTGATCTCACTGGTGATGCTTTCCATGTCACATAATGACACTACCAGAAAATTTCTCAGGGATGGACACCACACACCACCACCTCCCCCCTTCTCTTATGGAGTCTTCCTGACAAACAGTGGGGCTGCTTTCAGCCTTGAGGCGTATTACAGTCTGGCTACTGAGTATGTTGTAGCATTATTGCTTTTTGTGTAGATGAGTTAATTAAAATGCTTTCTTCATTGTGTTAAGGTTGAAGCTCTCTCCAAGTCCCTCCTCCCGGGTTACAGTCTCTCGGGCTACCTCCAGCAGCAGCAGTAGCAGTACTTCACTTATTCGCTCTTCCCGAGGCAAGAGAAAACGTATTGAAGCAGAGGAGTTTTCAGGCAGCGGAACAAGTGGAATTGGCACTGGAAGTATTAGCGGCAGCAGTAGTAGCAGTAGCTTCCAAATGTCCCAGCAAGCTTCAGCGACAGGAAGTATCAGCATAGAAGAGATAGACCTGGAGGGCAAATACGTTCAACTTAAGAATAACTCTGAGAAGGTGAGTGTCAGAAGAATTCCCAGAAAGCAAGGAGGAGCTAAAGTGAAATGTTCCACAGCCTTTTGTAGCATAAGTAGGTGGAGTCCCTCGGAGAGCAGGAGCAGCATCTCAAGGTGCAGCATCCTGCAGTAATAAACAGGAGCATTTGAAAGTTGAATGTTTATATTTTGCTGAACGACCTTGTGGGATTTACACTTCAGACTGTTAATGGGTATAAAAAAAATACCTTCAAGTTAGAATGCGGATATCTAAGAACCATGTAAATAAATTTATATTCACATTATTTTAATAACAGAGAGACCTAGAGAAAGCTGTGATGCCTGTTTGCTCTGTTTTGCTCACCCTAAATAACCTTATGACTCTCCATTAGGATCAGTCTTTGGGTAACTGGAGGCTGAAAAGACAAATTGGAGATGGAGAAGAAATTGCTTACAAATTTACTCCCAAGTATGTCCTCAGAGCTGGGCAGACTGTAACAGTAAGTTATACTTGCAGTATGTCAATAACATACTCTTTTGTTGATGTTGTGGCAGTTGTAAATCTGATGTTTGGTACAGCCTGATCTGGTATATAACTTGATTTCATGGATCTCGCTTTAGAGAAGCAGGATTTCAGTTATAAAAATGCAGATATGAAATTGAATTTATATATTAGCATTTCAGTATTTAAGACCATTTCAGGCACAGAGAAAGTTGAAGAAAAAGTGGGGGGGGGGGGGGGCAGGTCAAGGGCTCTTTATTTTCAAACACCTTTGCCCAGGTTTGGAACGCTAATCCTGCTCAACCTCTTAATGAAACAGGAATGTTTTGGAGCATTCACTCCGTCTAGTAGACTTAGTTAAGTTTAAGACTAGACGTTCTCACCTTGACTGCAGTAGAACAGCCGCTTTTCAATAATTTTGTGTTTTATTTTCAGTCTGCAAAAGATCTTCTTTCAGAAGAAAAAAAGGCTTTCTTTTAATCAGTTCCAGCTATTTACACTTAAGTATCAATTGCTCAGATATATATATAAGATTAAATTGATACACTACAGGTTCCATTTTATGTCTTGTCTCCATACATACAGTATAGTCATTGAGACAGTGGTAGGAGAAATTTGTGTATTTGTAAAAACATTGACTGGAATATTAAGTACAATTTTTTGTCTTTTTTAGTTCTGGGGTTGTTTTTATGGCTAGTGTTACTTTTTGTGGTAGACTGAGGATAATATCTTACTACAAGTAATGGTGTAGGTAAAAGGGTAAAACTGCCTTTGGAATTCAGAAACAAAACTGGTATGTAGAGAAAACAAGGAGAATTAGGGGGTTCTGTATATTTAAAAAAAATGTGTATGAACAGCTAATTATAGAATGTCTTTCTCGCTAGATTTGGGGTGCAGATGCAGGTGTATCTCATAGCCCCCCTTCTGTACTCGTGTGGAAGAATCAAGGCAGCTGGGGCACTGGAGGAAATATTCGCACGTACCTCGTGAACTCTGAAGGAGAGGTAGGCTGTGTCTGTAGAAAAAAAGCTGTGGGCTGGGTTATCTCCCAGATTCTTTAATTGGGGGGTGGGGGACGACGGCAAAATCCTGATTTTAAGTTCTCCCCTATTGTCTTCTAAAATAAGACTGTTTATAACACTGAAAATAATTAAATATCTATATGTAACTGCGATTTTGGGGAAACTTTGGAAATTGGCGGTCATCATCCCAATTATATCCATATACTTTTTCATCCTATTTTAGAAAAACGCCCTGCTTGTAGAGAATTTGTTTGGAATTTGAGTATGTATTTTCAGAAAAGACTACGTATTGCTGGCAATTCAAAGTTATGTTACATAATACCTGCAATATTCTGGGGTGCAATATAAATATTAATGTAGGAAGATCGCTGTCCTTTCAATGTTGGAAGTATACCAGAAGCTTTCATTTGGCACGGGTTCCTGTGTATTCTGAATTGTCCTATATCTGCCCACACCCAGTTTCTTAAAACTATCCCTGCCAAAGACTCCTGCAAGGGAGGATCTACTTTGGCTGTTATTCATAAAATCGCCATTATCCCAGTGATCTGATAGAAGTAGGAAAGTGAAACAGACCACAGTTGTATCAGTTTTCATGCTGCCTTTCTTGCTGGCAATTCTGTGGTGGCGCTTTGTGCTGGAACAGCAGCACAGGACAAAGTAGGAGGGACGGTCGTTTGTACAAATAGAAAGCTAACTGGCTTAGTATTCAAACAGAAGTGGTTAAACTGAATTTGAAAAAATTTCAAATCAACGTCCATTCCCACTGTGGCTGCCTTGAGAATCCCTGCTTAGAAGTGTATATTTAGGGTGACACTTTTTCCACAAGTAGAAATTTGCACCTATGATATCAAGGGTGCAAGTGTACAGAAGAATTTCTTGCTACTAAGAAGTGTTAAAAATAATTTAGTAATAAAGAAAGCTTCCTGGGGTTTTAGAATTCTTTTTAGTGCCTGACTTAGAAGACAGTCAAATAATTGATACATGCAATTAATATAGAATGTTTAGTAGAAATTAGGAATATTCTCAATGCTGCGTAATCATACTGAGAAACTTTTAGTTTCTCCCCTCATGATACGTCTCAGACGGCTCCTAGCTGGCTCTGCTATGAGCTTGTGTAAAATTGACTAATGACCACCTGAAACATGGCTGCTTCTTCTCAAATCCCTAGGTAATGAAAGAAAATTCCCAAAGCTAAATTACCTAAAATGCTTTTCAGTGGATAGCATAGGAATGTTGTTGTGGTTTGCAGGATATTACCGGTATTTGTTTGCATAGCTAACGTTAAATCTAGGGCAAGTTGCCCAGAATTTTATATTAGGGGTATTATATTGATGGAATACCAAAAACATGAGAGAGAGACTACTGGCCATCTCCTTATCTATCATTTTGTGTAGGAAGTTGCAGTGAGAAGTGTTACTAAATCAGTAGTCGTGCAAGAGAACGAAGAGGAAGAGGATGAAGCAGAGTTTGGAGAGGAAGACCTTTTCAACCAACAGGTAATAAGATGCAGACCAAGTGTTTAACTTGTGCCTTTTTGGTTGGATTAATCAGGCATAAGATTTAGGGGGAGTCCCTTCAACTTTTGCCAGCTCTGAGCTTCCTGGTCCATTTTTCCAATGGATGCTTGCAGAGGCCGATCCCAGAAAGGCATGCAACCCTGCAGCATTACGACAATGCACAGAGAGAGTCTGATGTGAGCAATCTGTCAGGAATTGCTGCTTGAATCAAGAACAGTGCAGCTCAAGCAGTGGCTGATGCCAGGTCAGGATGCCAAGGTGTCTATGGAAGTATGTGACAGATCACAGATTTACAGCATTGCAATGACATAGACTATTTTTAGGGTTAGTAAGATTAGTTTTAGCAGTCAGTGTTCCTCCCATTCTAGTAGTTGCTTCTCTGTAAAAAAAAAAAAAAAAAAAAAGTTTGCGGCATTCTTGCTGTAAGCAGAATAAAACCATTGGGAAATAAAACCACTAAAAAACAGGAAACGGGGAGGGCTTCTGTTGCTGCAGGTTTCAGCTTATTGGTTTATTTTCTGACAGTATGTACCTGCTACATCTGAAATAAACTTGTTTTTTCTTAATAATGCCACCTATATGTTTTCATAACCCTTAGTTAAGTACTATGAAAAAACTGACCAACAGTCAGCAGAGTGAAATGGAGAAGGATACTTCATACAGGTGATATCAGAAAATATTTAAATTTATTTCAAACTCAAGCGACTTATTCTCCTGATTAGTGGCCATTAGTAGCTCTTTTTCACAAAGGATCATTCTGTGTAGGTTTGAGGTTGAGTTCTGAAAGTTGGTTTTTTTTTTCTCCAGGAGATTGAGCAGTGTATTTGTAGTATAAAGCAACCAGAACAGATAACTTTTTTTTTTTTTTTTTTTTAACCAAAGAAGCAGCAATAGCAGCATAGATCTCTCTCAAATGGAAGCATCATTTGAAATAAAAGAACTTCCTGTTTTATAGCTAATGACATCACAATTTTCAGTTGTCACTTTGTATCAGTGTTGAAAGTGTGGAGATTGACCAATCAACCCTTTGTGGAAAACCACAGCCAGAGTAACAGGGTCTTAATCCTGGTAGTGGATTGTGACATGTGCTGTGCATTCTCTATAGTTGTGATGTTCCCTGAATATAATTAAACTACAGAAAAAAAAAAAGCTGAGATGATAACCAGAGTCTAGGCTTAAATGACAAAAGCTAGTAAGAATTGAGCTCAACTAATGTCTGTCTTATTTTAGGGGGATCCCAGAACAACCTCTAGAGGATGCTCAGTGATGTGAAGAAAGAAAAAAGAAACTATTATTTGCTCTTTTTTTCTTCATTTATTTCCTTTTATTTTTGCTATTTCTTTCTCTCCAGAGCCACTGAAAACTATTTTTATATGCATCATCTGATTTCTTTGAAGTTTACTCCTTGGTACATTTTGATAAAAAAAAAATTCAAAAAAAAAACCTTTACTGAACAAAACTGCCAGAATTTTTAAGAGATTTCTTTATTTTTCCCTCTCTGTTGAAACACTATATTGGAATACATCATCTTTCCCCATACAGAGTTTAACGTCTTATGTACAAACCTGCAGCAGAAAAGGAAATTTTTAGCCAAAATGGGATGAGACTCCTTGAGTGTATGGTAAATCTATAATTGCATATATAACCAGGATAACTCAAAAAAAAAAAAAAAAAAGAAAGCGTGTTCATCTGCAGGGCCCCAAAAGAGATTCACAGTAGTGTTTCCTTCATCCTTTCAGAAATGGTAATATCTTGCCTGGTATCCTCAGCAGCGCCCAGCTTAGGAAAAACAGACCCCAAGTTCGTTAAAAATGCTACTTCAGCAATGGAAGTAACAAGGGAAGCTGCATTTTAGATATTCTTGGCTCAGGACCACAGGATCTTGTCCTGCTCCAGGGTTTGACAGCCTAGTGGTAAAAACATCTGAGTCTGTCAGCACCTTGGCTCCATATTATTATTTCAGAAGATGGAGAATAATGGGTTCTGCTTACTAAATATGTACACCATCTTAAGGTACGGAAGTGTGAAACCCAGAGGTTTATGTTCAGGGAATTTCGACGTCACAAATGAGACCTTGTTAAATCATGGACACAAGTGATGATGTATGGTATTTATGATGTTAAGCATCATGATTTAATGCTTTTGACATATTCAGCGTTAAACAGAATGGTTAGGATTTTAGGTGTTAAAAGGCAATTTTAAAGGTTATTCTGTGTAAACGTTGACACTTTAAATCAGAGCTAGATGCAGTTTGTTCATACTTCTCTTACATTCAAAGGGGCATTGTCAGATATCTTAAGGAGCGCTATTTGCAAAATAGTATGGAAATAGTTTCATGACTTTTTAAAAAAGTTAAAAGGAACCGCTATTGTTTAGCGCGTAAACATTGCTTTGCAGTGTTCAAATGCTTGAAGTAAAGTCTAACAGTGAGTGTAGGGAGAATAATGCCTTTTATTTAAAAAATGCTTTTATGAGTAGCAGGTGATTTTTATTTCAGTACGATGCATTTTGTATCTGACAGTGGCCCTATAGCTTAAGGTTTTTTCTGCTGCATTTCTGTGGACATAACTCCCATAAGGGTTAGTATTCATATAGTAGTGCATCTTTAAGCACTAGGAAAAATACTTCACTGCTCCAAAGAATCTATTGGCTACTGTACGAGCAAAAGTGTTTTTCCACTAGTTATTAGTTTGGATACAAAATTTGAATACCATTTGATGCCAGCATAGAATCCTGTTTTTACCTGCACTCTTGAACTCTGATCTTGTCATTCAAATAGTTTAGACTCCTCAAACAAGCTACAAGGTTTGGATGTTTTCGGTGGCTTTTGGACATTACGTTCTCTGAACAATATTGTGACTGACAGATATAACCTAGAAAGTCAGTTTAGTGGCTTTGACTGATGGCTTTGTAATGCAAGCAGGGTGGGAACAAAAGGGTTTGGTTTTTTTTTAAGCTTACGGATTTATTTTAGCATTTAAAAATAAATCAAAGATGCTACTTTTCCCTATTTGAGTGGGATGACTGAATTACTAAAGTTAAATGAATAGACATTTAGAATTATGTCCTAACCCATTATCAGAAGAACCATTACCAAAAAAAAACAGTATGAGGATTTGGCTGTTTGGGCTAATGGGATAACTTTATTGACGTACTTGGCTGTTTTTCCAATGTAGTGTTCCCACTCTGCTTGAGTAGAAGGTTAAATATGTAGTAAATCATGTCTATCTCTCTGTAAAATGTATCTTGTGAAATTATGTTTCTCAGACATACTGTTATCAATTACCTCTTCTAAATTTGTTAGTAAGCAAATGAATGCAATCAATGTAAAAGTATTTTTGCAATGCACCTTCCAACCACTGGACAGCATTTCCCTTTCTGACCCACAGCTTCTATAATATACTTACATAATGTTAGAGGGCTTTTTGCTTTTTTTTCTGAAGGTCTGTATTTATTTTTTTTTTTTTTTTTACATTGGCCAGTTTTCAGATTGCTTATTCTTCTTTAAGGTTGTCCTGTAAATTTAAGTTTGTTCTGTGATCTTAAATACTAAAGCAACAAGTGTGTAGTTAATTTGCATTTTTTCTGTGATTTTTTTTTTTTTTTTTTTTCCTATAAAGAATGGGCTAGGAAAGGCAGCTTGAACGAGGAAAACCTCTTGCTACCTGAGCCATAGTTTTCTTAACAGCTACTGTATGGGGAATGTGTCTTCTTGCAGCCTTACGGGAACTGGTGCTTGCCTGTTCTTTGTGGTGAGCGTGGTGCCCTTCAGTAACAGTCTGCAGAATTTGTCCTTAGATTGGGAACTGTGTCCTTAACTTTGAAACAGTTTATTTTATTCTTCAGTACCGTGTTTAGGTATATACAGGTGTTTATATAAAACAGTGATTGACACTGTGGGAAAAGCTGAATGCCAACAGTCTAAATGTGGGTCATTCTGTCACCACAGTGCTTTCTAAAAAGCTACTAAAAATAAGAGAAATAATTCCTAGCTGTAAATTACAAGACACAGAAAAACTACTGTATTCCATGTACTTTTGTGTGTGTGTGTGCATCTTCTCTCGACGCCATACTCTTGCTTTTGGCGCTAAGCTTCAGTATAATGGCACTATACCTTTAAAGTTGGCGTGACATACTGGGAGGTTTTTTGGCTTTACCAAACCAAAAAGCATTGTTTCTTTCTTTTTTTCCTGTGTCTTTTTTTTTTTTTTTTAGGATAATTAAACCTTTTTGTTCAAATATAGTGTCCCCTTGCCCTCTCCTCTTGTTTGATCCTGTATGTGAACCACTCTTGAAATGCTGACTATCCTCCAACTTCTACTCCAGTGTCTGATACCAGGTCTAGAGCTTGAAGTAGAAATTTTGACTCATCAAGAGAAAAATGATTTTAAGGGTTGTCTGATTAGGGAAATTAACCAGTATAGCTTTTTTCAGAGTAGTTACGTGAGTGTAACTACCCATATGGATGTTCTTATTCCAGAAAAAATAAGCAAACAACTTTTATTCTGGATGAAATAGTAAAAAAGATTCCTAAATTATTCTCACTGGTTAAGAGGGGGAAGGAATAACAGAATACCTGCAGCAGGATAGTTAAGCTAATGTTTTCATTGTGTAGATCATAAGAGTATCATATAAAATATGATGAAGGCATACTGCCTACTCCTAAGTTCGTACCATGTGAAAATGCTTGTGTCAGAGCAAATCCATCCATCTGCAGAACTGTCAAATGTGGCATCCCACAGAGTGAAATACGGTTACAGAGAGCCTCTGACATTTTGTGCCACTTCTCTCCCTTGCTTATGTATTTGTGACTTTAGCTCTTGTGTTGCAGTGACTTATTCCAAGTAACAGAGTGGCTGTGATTCCTTTGTTGCTGCACAGCTTTATTTCCCAATGTGTCTACTTAAGCTAGTTCGGGACTCTGGAGTTGCCCTGACAAAAACAATCGTTTACACTGATGCATTGATCACTTGTCTTCAGCACTGTTTTGCCATTAGATGAGTTGCCCGGCACAGTTTGTGTTTGTAGCAGGAACCAAAAGTCTCAGGAAGAAAATAAACATCTGCTTCCCATGACCTGTAATGTAAAAGCAGACAAGGCTGTCTGCAGCTTGCATTAGTCATGAAAACTGTATTGCAGCGTGAAGCAGACCATACTGTGAAAGGAGATCGCTTACTGTGCCTGTTTATCCTTCAGCAACGGGTCACCTCATGTTCAGTTCAGGGATCTTACTGTTTTTTATACACCCTTTTTTCTTCTTTTTAATGCTAATCCTGTATAAAGGCCCTTTAACTGCAACCTGAACAGGGGTTAGTTACAAGAGGCTTGTAGAAATCCTCTCTACACCCCAGAATAGTTAAGAAACTGTTTCTTTTGTTTGCATCAGAAGAATTTTGATGCTGTATGGAAAAAAATGCATGCTGGGTGTTTTGTATCTCTTGTAGCCACTTTTCTCACTTCCTCACCATTACGCCATTCTTTCTGTATCTTCTTTTGAAAGTCTTATCTCTAAACAAAGGCATATCCATATTTGAGACTGGATTTTATTGCCACTGTTGGGTCCAAACCCTGTGTCAGCAGGAAACAAAACCTTGTTGTAAACCAGTGAGTGGAAGGTGAGATAGTGATTGCATTTTTTCAAAGCATTGTTTTAGCTGAATGTCAAAACAATTTATATTGGAGAGTTTCTTTTCTCACTTAAAATGGCCTGGGAAACAGAATTTTTATTTGCCCTTCAATATGCTTAGCTTTAAACCAGTTTAAAATAATTCAGAAGTGTTTTTTTATAAAGACCATATTTACATGCAATTATTATTTGTAAACATAATGCCTTTCTTGAAATGCTAAGGTCTAGAGAGTGAAAAGGATGCTTAATATTGAAAGACCCTGATCAGAATAGAACAAGCAATGAATTGACTTGGAGTTCAGGAAAATAACATGTTTTATTGAACTTCCAAATTTTCTAGTTAGCTTTTAATGAAGTGACGATTCCGTGTTGATAAGGTAGATGTTGTTATGTATTCCAGCTACCCAGATCATCATTACACTAAAATTACAAGCAATAAGCTATCTTAAAGAAGTTTAAGCCAAAATGCTTTCCATTTGGGCACAAGAATACCTTCTCAGTTGAACTCTATTTTCCTAACAGTGATGCCTTGTGACTTGAATTGTGTTTTTATTTTTTTAACACAATCTTTATTTAGATAGCTCTGGTTATAGGTCACCGGTCAGTTTAACTGACCGCGTTTGGTCAGCTGCTGCAGATGAGTTTTTGGAAGGTTCAAGTTTTTAAAATAAGGAATTGTGAAAAAGGTTGCAAATTGAAATACAAAGACAAAATGATGAAAATGTTCACATGGAACTTACGAAAACTACATAATGATCTAGACTTTATCATTTCAAAGTGTTGGTTTTTCTTTTTAGAATATGCATGCCAAATGTCTTGTCTTTTTCAATGATTTGTAATATACATTTTATGACTGGAAACTTTTTGTACAACACACTCGAATAAATGTTTTGCATTTTATTTGATTCCTTCTTTCATTCAATGACACAGAGGCCACATGGGCTGTTTGAAATGATTCATCCCAGGGGACCTTCCTGTGTGTAGAGAGATAGGGGACAAGGAGTTTTCCACACTCCGGAAGGAGATGAGCTGCATTGCCAGGTGTGCTTCAAAAGGAAATGAACGCTTTCCTTTAAACTGTAGGTACACACAGTGCTGGTGGGAAGCGCTGTCCTCGCTGATCAATAGCACCGCTCCCAATAAAAGCAGAGGGAAGAACTTCAGTAGCTGGAGCACTCAAGTTTACCAAGGGTAAATCATGCTTGACCAATCTGATAGCTTTCTATGATGTTATAACTGGTTGGCTGGATGAGGGGAGAGTCGTGGATGTCCTCTACCTTGACTTTAGCAAGGCTTTTGACACTGTCTCCCATGACATCCTCATTAGGAAGCTGAGGAAGTATGGGCTAGATGAGGTGACGGTGAGGTGGATTGAGAGTTGGCTGCGGGACAGAACTCGGAGGGTCGTGATCAGCGGCACAGAGTCTAGTTGGAGGCCTGTAACCAGTGGTGTCCCCCAGGGGTCAATACTCGGTCCAATTTTGTTTAATATATTCATTAATGACCTGGATGAGGGGACAGAGTGTATCCTCAGCAAGTTTGCTGATGATACCAAACTGGGTGGGGTGGCTGACACCCCAGAGGGCCGTGCTGCCATCCAGCATGACCTGGACAGGCTGGAGAGCTGGGCAGAGAAGAACCTAATGAGGTTCAACAAAAGCAAGTGCCAGGTCCTGCACCTGGGGAGGAAGAATGCTAGGCACCAGTACAGGTTAGGGGCGGACCTGCTGGGAAGTAGCTCTGAGGAGAAGGATCTGGGGGTTGTGGTAGACAGTAAATTATCCATGGCCCAGCAATGTGCCCTTGTTGCCAAAAAGGCCAATGGAATCCTGGGCTGCATAGGGAAGAGTGTGGCCAGTAGGTCGAAGGAGGTCATTCTCCCCCTCTACTCTGCACTGGTGAGGCCACAACTGGAATACTGTGTCCAGTTTTGGGCTCCCCAGTTCAAGAGGGACAGGGAACTGCTGGAGCGAGTCCAGAGAAGGGCAACTAAGATGATTGAGGGATTGGAGCATCTCCCTTATGAGGAAAGGCTGAGAGCGCTGGGACTCTTTAGCCTGGAGAAGAGAGGGCTGAGGGGAGACCTTATTATGGCATACAAGTATCTAAAGGGTGGGCTGAAGGAGGATGGAGCCAGGCTCTTTTCAATGGTTCCAAGTAACAGGACGAGGGGTAACGGGCACAAGTTAGTACACAGGAAGTTCCGTTCAAATACACAGAAAAACTTCTTTACAGTGAGGGTGACAGAGCACTGGCACAGGCTGCCCAGGGAGGGGGCAGAGTCCCCTTCTCTGGAGATTTTCAAGACCCGCCTGGATGCAGTCCTGAGTGATGTGGTCCGGGCAATCCTGCTTTAGCAGGGGAGTTGGGCTAGATGATCTCTAGACGTCCCTTCCAACTCTGAAAATTCTGTGATTCTGTGTGATGCTGTGAGCAGGTGAATGTCTCCTTCCTTTCTCCCCATGGACCTCCAGCCCCCGCATTGAGGGGTTGCTTCCATTCAGCCCACTTGATTATGCCTTGAGAGAAGAGCAGATGGCGAGCCCCGGCAGGGATGGATTCATAGCAACTGGAGACGGGGGGAAGCATTGCTGTGAGCTGCCGAGTTCATTGTTAGCACAGCTCCATTTCCAGTCCACTCCTTTTCACTAGTCTGCACTCACTATAAAATTGTATCTTAGGCCACTACTCCATCTTTAGTGCCAGCTGATAATTCTGCGAGGTGTAGGAATGGTTTCTTTTTCAAGTAGACAGACCCACGGACAGGATTGTATGGTTTACAATACTCTGTCTTCTGAGTGTGGGCTCCAGCTAGCGAAGACGAGTGTAGTTTTGGCTTTAGCTCGGCTGTAATGCTCCATTCCTCATCGCACATAGAAGTAAGCAGCAATCGCCTTTCTGCACATGACATCTACTCCTGAAAAAAGCTCCTTAGCATTATTGTCTCCTGTGTGTTTCTACTGACTCCCACAGTGTTCTTACCTCATGGAGGATAGACCATTGTGGAATCAGTGCAGGTTTTAAAGGCATGAGCTTCTCACCTGACTCATCTAAGTCAGAGGGACCCATTGCCATATCCTCAAAGGACAGAAGAATTAATTCCAAGAGAAAACTCACCAGGGAGTTGCTCTCTATAGGGAGCCCAGATCATAATGCTCGTGTCTCATGTCAGGATGTAGTTGTGCAGCATTATCCTCTGCTGTGAATCACAATTGTCTAGGTTGGAAGGGACCTTTAAGATAATAAAGTCCAACACTGCCAAGTCCATCACTAACCCATGTCCCTCAGCACCACGTCTGCCCCTCTGTTAAATCCCTCCAGGGATGGTGACTCCACCACTGCCCTGGGCAGCCTCTTCCAGTGCTTGACAACACTTTCTGTGAAGAAATTTTCCCCGGTCTCCATCCTAAACCTCCCCTGGCGCAACCTGAGGCCGTTTCCTCTTGTCCCATTGCCTGTTCCTTGGGAGCAGAGACCGACCCCCCCTCGCTACCCCCTCCTTTCAGGGAGCTGTAGGGAGCGAGAAGGTCTCCCCTCAGCCTCCACTTCTCCAGGCTGAACCCCCCCAGCTCCTCCAGCTGCTCCTCACAGGACGTGTGCTCCAGACACCTCACAGCTCCGTCGCCCTTCTCTGGGCAATCTTTCTTGCCATGAGGGGCCCAAAACGGAACACGGCACTCGCGGTGGGGCCTCACCAGTGCCCAGTACAGGGGGACGATCGCTGCCCCAGTGCTGCTGGCCACACTATGGCTGACACGGGCCAGGATGCTGTTGGCCTTCGTGGCCACCTGGGCACACTGCTGGCTCATACCCAGCCGGCCGGCTGTCCGCCAATACCCCCAGGGCCTTCTCCACCAGGCAGCTTTCCAGCAACTCTGCCCCATCCTGTAGCGTACATGGGGTTGGTGTGACCCAAGGGCAGCACCTGGCACGGGGCCATGTTGAACCTCACACCATTGGCCTCGGCCCATCGCTCCAGCCTGTGCAGACCCCTCTGTAGAGCCATCCTACCCTCAAGCAGGTCAATACTCCCGCCCAACTTAGTGTCACCTGCAAAGTGACTGAGGGTGCATTCGATCTCCTCATCCAGATCATTGACAAAGATATTAAAGAGAACCGGCCCCAGCACTGAGCCCTGTGGAACACCACCTGTGACCAGACACCAACAGGATCACCACTACTCTGGGCACGGCCATCCAGCCAGTTTTTCACCCTATCCAAGCTATGAGCAGACAGTTTCTCCAGGAGAATGCTGTGGGAAACAGTGTCAAAAGCTTTCGTAAAAGTCCAGGTAAACAACACCCACAGCGTTTCCCTCATCCCCTTAGTGGGTCACCTCGACATAGAAGATCGGGTTAGTCAAGCAGGACCCACCATTCATGAACCCACTGCGCCCACTCGCCGGGCTGTCCGTACCGTACCGTGCGGTGGCACTCAGGATGGTCTGTGAAGCTGCTTTAAGTTCCTTCCCATGGCCTCAGTGTGTGGGGCGGGGAAGGCACTGCCGAGGCACCAGCCTCCCCCCGGGGGCACCGCTGCCTCAGAAAGACCCTTCAGGCCCCGGGACTTCAAACCCTCTGAGGGCCACCTCCCCCAGGGCGGGCGGTGACACCAACACTCATCGCCACACGGCCTCTGCCCTCACCCCGCTGCCCGGCGGGGCCACGACCCGCGTCTCAGGCGGAGGAGTCCCCCGTTCCCGCCGCGCCGGCCATGGCGGACTGCGGCCCCTGCGCGAGCCGCGCGGTGCGCTATGGGGGCGGCGGCCCCGCCCGGCGGGCGCGGTGCGGGCCGGGAGCCGTAGTACCGGCCGGCCGCCATTTCGCCGGCAGCGTGGGGCCCCCGGTGCGGGTGACTTTGCGGCATGGAGAGCGGCTTCGGCTCCGACTTTGGCTCCGACTTCGGCGCCGGGGGTGGCGGTGGGGGGAAGCTGGACCCGGGGCTCATCATGGAGCAGGTGAAGGTGCAGATCGCCGTGGCCAACGCGCAGGAGCTCTTGCAGGTCAGGAGGGGCCGCGGGGGCTGCGCGGGGGCTGCCCGGGGGCGGGGGGGGGCGGGGGGCGGCGGCGGCGGCCGTGCCGCGGGGAGGGGAACGCGACATCGGCCGGTGCTCCCGGCCCGGCCCGGCCCGGCCCGGCCCGGCGGCTGGCACCCGCCGGGGCCCGCGGCCCCTCTCACGGCCTCTCTCCGCAGCGCATGACCGACAAGTGCTTTCGGAAGTGCATCGGGAAGCCCGGCGGCGCGCTGGACAACTCGGAGCAGGTGAGCGCGGTCGGGGGGACGCGGGGCACCCGCGGGTCTCCCCACCGCGGCCAGCGCTGAGGGCTCTCTGTCCCGCAGAAGTGCATCGCCATGTGCATGGACCGGTATATGGACGCCTGGAACGCGGTTTCCAGAGCCTACAACTCTCGGCTGCAGCGGGAGAGAGCCAACATGTGAAGCGCCGCGGGCTCCTGGACGAGGGAGGGACCGTGCGGGGAAGGGACGAGCGGCCAGTCCGGCTGGCCGGGGGCAAAGTTCTGCCGCCTTTCCAGCCCCTGCCCTGGCAGAGCAATAAACCCTCGCTGAACCTTTTGCATCCATTGGCTTTTATTAGCACCGGTCCCAGGAGCGAGTGAATTTTCCAGCCTTGAGAGCCGCCGTGAGCTGCCTGATTTGCCTCATGCCCTTCCCAACGGTCCTGACCGGCCAAGGTGTATCGCAGCTGATAAATCCCTCCCGAAAGGGCTGCGAGAGGCAAAGAGCCTTCTATGGAAAAGGTGGGCCAGGCCAGCAACACGCTTTGCCCGGGAAGCAAGCATGGACCCACCCCTCAGGTGGTTACCCAGTCCCTTTTCATCAGTGGAAAAGCTGCCGTAAGATGCTCCACATGCCACGTGTGGCTCTTTCTTCCCTTGTCTTTGTATAGCTGTGTTTGGGGTCACGTTTGGGTTCATGTGCTTTGGCTCAGCTCAAGCAGTGTGTTGGGGAGCAGGGGTGTGCTCTTACTACGTTTACAGCACAGCCTTGAAAATAGTTGTACGAGCACAGCTGGGAATGAAAAGGGTCGGGAAGTACTGAGGTTGATTTCTTTACAGAATAAAATGTGTCGTGTGGCTATGATAGTCTGTAACTTCTTGTTTGGCTCTGGTACAGATGTTCCATCTGGCAGCTTATCTTCTAGGCAGCAGAGGATTTGGGTCTGCTTTGGGGCTCTGTACTGTTCTTGGCTTACACGCCTCTCCTGGAAAGGCCCGTTTATGCTGTGTAGGCAGCAGCGTGCACAGCAGCTGGAAGAGGAGAGTGTTGGGAGATTCAAAGTGTGCGCGCCCCTGCAGTGAGATTTTTGAAATCCCTTCTTTTGAAGCTCTTCTGTATTTTATAAAATATTTCACTGTTTGCTGGAGCAGGGAGACATACTGGAAGGATGACGTCTCCTTAGCTGCTAGGACATGCAAAGGGATGTGGGAGAATCTGAGTTCATTGAATCTCCCAATGTGGTGGCTTCTCTGAAGGGACTAAAGTGTTCTCACACAAGGTAAACTATTTGGAGATAACTGGCTATTTGGACTAATTGAAACTGAACTGGAGTTTCCCATCCAGACTGGGGTGACTACTTGAAAATAAAGTGCTTTCCAGCCATGTTTGCTTAGGGACCTTTTTACTTTTCTTTATGGCTGTATGAATTTTGTGGTGCTGGTTGTGCAGCAGTCCCATTTCATTGATGGGAACATCCCACAAGTATTCCAGCCATGGATCTGAACCAGTCTTGAGCTGAGCCATGCCTGGAAGCCAGGCCTCCCGCCTTGCTAGTGCTGTAGCTGGGAAAGTGGTGGATCTCACTGCCGGCTCAGTTGGGAAAGAAGAAACCTCCTGCTATACCCAAATGCAGAGCTTAAGTGCCAAAGACTAGGAAAGCATTTGGGGTACGAGCTGCTGTTCAGTTTTGGTGGTCAAATCTACGAGGAGGTGTCTAAGTCTCCCTAACACTTGACGTGAGCTCTGCAGCAGTTTTTTCTTGTGAACAAAGGTGTTTTCCTTATGCTGGCTAGTGAGACCTGACTGCCCACTGAAGGAGTTGTATCCTCGGGCCGCTATCTCAGCACTTTGAATTTTTCCGTCCTAGCTTAGCCAGAACAGCGGTCTGTGTGGCTGTACCTTTATCAATTTAATCACATGTTCCCTTATGCAAAGGGAGCTGGAGGCGTGGGGGAGTGTGAGAAGCCTGTCCTGATTCTCTAACACAGATGAGGGCCCGTGCAGTCTTAAGTCCGAATGTTTTAGTCCTACCTTCACTTGTGATCAAATGGTGAGCCAGAGGGTCATTGCTGAGCTTACTAGTACCAAGCATTGAGTGGAAACCCTTTCCAAAAGCCATTGCACAACATAACAGCTCCATCAAGGCAGTGAGGTCTGAGGCTTCTGCAGAGGCATAACTCTGGGCTGGGGCAAATTTCACTTGTCTCTTGGCTTGGCTTTGGGCTGACAGCTCATGGACAGGTCAGCCAAACTACATGAATCTGGCAGGTGTTTCAGGCACCCCTCCAACTAGAAAGGCCACGTTTTAATGTGTAGGGTGTTTGGCCAGGTCTTAAGATGGGACAGGCCTCATTTATTTATAGAAAATGTCTAGAATTGTACCTTTCTATGCAAAGCAGTTATCAAATGCCTTAGTGTCACAACTGCAGTGAGTCACACAACACTGGCATTTGCTTAACACCTGCAGGCCATCTTCATCCCTTTGCAGCATCAAAAAGAAATGTACAATAGCTGAGGGGTTAGTGCATCCTCTGGCGATTACTCCTCTCATTCGTCGCCTTCCCTGAGTGGCGAAATGCAGCTTCAGAGCTTGAGGTGCTGCGCAATCCAGCCCTGGACAGCTGTGACTTTGGTGTAGACACCAGGGAAGTATGGCCTGGCGCAGCCATAGCCCCAGCTTGTGATTCCTGCTAGAAACCACTTCCCTGAGGGTTCTTTACATGCCAGGGGCCCACCTGCATCGCCCTGCAGAGAGAGGAAAAGGGTCCTGTATCAAGCCAAAAAGGCAGCCCAGCCCCCCCAGTTGTGGGATGTTCTTTCTCTCTGGGACATGGGAGCATTTGCTGTCCTGTTCCCCACCTCCCCGGGAGCCTGCTTTCAAGGTGGAGGACAGCTCAGTGATGTACGCGCAATCTGAGGTTGGGTTCTGGAACACAGAAGAGCATGTTTCAGAGGCACAACAGGGTCATGAAATGGACTCCATGGTATCCCTGTGGTCTCTTGCTTGGCATTAGCTCTCTATGTTCCCCTGACCTGTCACAGGTCGGGCAAGCAGAATGAGGTGTATGCAGGATGGGCTTGGATAATGGCAACGGCCAGTGGAGGTGGATGGACAGACAGCTGAGCTAGGGGAGGTAGGGCAAGGCCCTCCTGAGAGAATAGAGCCTGGGGACTTTGCACAAGTTTGCTCTGTCGCAGCCGCGGCATTTGCTGCTCTCGCACTCACTGAACAACTGTCGACGGTGCCCTGTGGGAAACCGGCACACACCATCCTGCTGCTGATCTGGACAGGGTAGAACTTTTTGCAGGCCTGGTCTCCGATCATGTTCACTGCTGCTTTTTGCAGGTGCTTTGACATGAGACCTGAGGAGACAAGTATCGCCGTTAGCTCGGTGCAGAGCACATAAGCAGCAGCAGCAGCACGTGGAGGAGCGGGGTCTCTGCGGCCTTACTTGCTTGCCAAAGGGAGAGACCTGCACTGGGAAAGTGAATCAGGCCTGGTTCCTCCCCAGCAGAGCAAGCGCAGGAAAGTCCCTTTGGTGTGCACTTTGTCAGGCAGTTTGGCTGACCAGACAGATATGGTCAGAACGGTCCTTGTACTGCAGGAGCACAGCTGGAGCAGCTGCTGCGGGGGTGGGGAGCACGGTGGCTGGCACGTATAAAGCTGGGAAGGCTGCAAGAGGGCAGAGGTGTCACCAAAGGAGGTGCACGGCGGTTGGGGAGGAGATTGTGGTGACACCAGGCCTTGCCCAGGTTGGTATCCCCTGCAGGTTCTGGCCTGGCATGGGGAGTGCTTGGGGCAGTGGAGCAGGTACTGTAGATTTTTGGGCTCACAGGGTAGGTGGCACTTAGCTTGGCTATCATGGATGTGAGGGAGCCCTCTTAGCTAGTACCTCCTTCCTTCGTGGAGCCCCAGCCTGTGATGAAGCATCTGGCTCCTTCATGGAAGATGTGTGAATGGTCTGGGAGACATATAGGTTTGATGGTGTTGCTGAACTTGACGGGCATGTTCAGCTCCAGTAGTGCCACATCGTAGTCCAGGCTGTAGACATTGTAAAAAGGGTGCTTGTAGATACGGAATATTTTCTCCGTTTTGCCATCGATGCCGCTCAGGAAGGGCGTTCCTAGAAAGGCCACCCACATTTTGGGGTCACTGTAACTGCAGAAAGACAGCAAACCTGGCTGTTAGGAGCATGGCCTCAGAAGGAGGGCTGTTCCTCCACTTGTGGGGCTGGGATGCAGTATGGCCACACCTTGTGAGGCCAGGACCCCTGTCTCCATCACACTGTGGACACACCCAGGCTTTGCTCCACTCATTCCTCTTCATGCTTACCTGCAGGGGCACATCTGTAATAGGGAATGTGTGCTTCCAGTGGGGCACAGCATCCCAGCCGTGGTGCGGGACTGTGAGGAAGGGGAAGGGCAGGTGGGCTGATGGGAGTGAGGCCGAGAGTCAGCTGCCTTCACTAGTCCATCTCAGACTTACATATCAAAGCAATGAGCTGCAGAGAGCAGCCACCGGTCGGCAATGAGGACAGCCCCGCACTTGTGTTCCTTCTGCCGAAGCCAGAGGCTGACTTGCCAGGGCCATTCTCCTCGAGCTGCAGTGCTGCCACCCACGATCTTGCTGAAGGCCACAGAAGTTGTTAGGCCACAGTCTGGGACAGAAGAAGAGGCACCACGGTTTTAAGTAACCATAAGTGAAAGGGATAGCTGCCCTCCTTCCATAGTCTGTGCCCCGAGGCAGCCTTTTGGGGAGACCTACACAGAGCAGTAGGATGTGATGAATTTCATTCACCCATCTGAGGCGAGGCTTGGCAGACACGTATGGTTTGGGAACTTTTACTTGTTATCACAGATCACACCTTCCAGGGATGTGGTATGTGAGGAGGGGGATGTTTGGATGGACTGTCTGAGCCATCACCCAGCAAGGAATGTGCAGTCCAAGGAGTAGTCCCAGGGATGACAAGACATCTTCTGGGCTGCCACATTCTGCAGAGCCGTCTTGCCAGCCTGTACTAGCAGACTGACTGGGCAGAAGGCCTGCGTGCTGGGAAATGGGAAGCATAGGAAGAAGGGGCCACATTCCCTGGCGGAAAATTTGGACCCTGCTCATCCAGCTTTAATCTTGTAGGCTCTGGCGGACCGAGTAGGGCGTGGACCATGAGGGGCTGGCCCAGGCCCCCACCATACAACGTGGGGCCCGAGACAGCCCACGTGAAGTTGGTGGGTTGCACTGGGCAGTCTGGGTAATGTAGAATAAGGCTGAGCAGCAGTCGTGCGCTGCAAAGCAGTACTCACCGCAGTTGCGCTCATCGAAGCCGTTGCTGCAGTCAACAATGCCATCACATTCGGGATTTTCTTTTCCAATACAGACCTTGCTGGAACACTTGAAGGTGAGACTGGTACAAGGCACCACTGGAAGGCAATAATCCATGGCCTGCTCAGTACCCTCTGTGCTGGGGCTGGAGGCCTCCTACCAACACGTCAATAAATCTGGTGTCAATTTTACCTGGGGTTTGGGTGGGCTTGGCAGGCTCAGTGGTTTTCAGAGCTGTGGAGGTTTCTTTCATGGTTGTGGTCATCTTCATCCCCAGGGTGGTTCTGTCGATTGGACTTGCAGCTGTTGTGCTGGGCTGGCGGGTGAGCATCGTTGCAGTAGAAGTTCTAGTGATGGCTGAACTGGAAGGGGTGCCTGTGCCAGGACTGGGCAACTGTGAGATGGTATCCAGGATCCAGTCTTTGAGTTTGGTAATTCTGGAGTACACGCCAGGTTTCATAGCCTGGGCACAACCAATTCCCCAACTCACGATGCCGGCCAGGTAAAACACTCCTGGGGTCATCTCACAGGCCAAGGGTCCACCTGAATCTCCCTAAGGAAGAAGCAAGGCAATGGCTGCTCGAGCCCAGTCTCCCCAAGACAGGTCTACATGGAGCTGCCCCTCAGCCACACTGGGAGGACTTAGCTTGCCCCAAACTCTTCTTCCCTAGCCCTTTGGGGCTGTCTGGTGCCATGCAGTGTGTGCAAGATGTGAGTGCGTGCGCAGAGGCTGAAACTAGGGTCAATGGCTCAACGTGGCTGCACAGATACAAGTCACAAAAGTTAATATCTCCTGACAGCACCTTTCCACAAGTGAAGGACAGCCACCACCAACTACCAGTCTCACTGCCACAGGAGACCTGCAATTGGCCCAGCAATGTGCCCTTGTCGCCAAAAAGGCCAATGGAATCCTGGGCTGCATAGGGAAGAGTGTGGCCAGTAGGTCGAGGGAGGTCATTCTCCCCCTCTACTCTGCACTGGTGAGGCCACAACTGGAATACTGTGTCCAGTTTTGGGCTCCCCAGTTCAAGAGGGACAGGGAACTGCTGGAGCGAGTCCAGCGAAGAGCAACTAAGATGATTAAGGGCTTGGAGCATCTGCCTTATGAGGAAAGGCTGGGAGAGCTGGGACTCTTTAGCCTGGAGAAGAGAAGGCTGAGGGGAGACCTTATTATGGCATACAAGTATCTAAAGGGTGGGTTGAAGGAGGATGGAGCCAGGCTCTTTTCAATGGTTCCAAGTGACAGGACGAGGGGCAACGGGCACAAGTTAGAACACAGGAAGTTCCGTTCAAATACACGGAAACAGTTCTTTACGGTGAGGGTGACAGAGCACTGGAACAGGCTGCTCAGGGAGGTTGTGGAGTCCCCTTCCCTGGAGATTTTCAAGACCCGCCTGGATGCAGTCCTGAGTAATGTGCTCTGGGCAATCCTGCTTTGGCAGGGGAGTTGGACTAGATGATCTCTAGAGGTCCCTTCCAACTCTGATGATTCTGTGATTCTGTGAGACCTGCTTCATCCAGGACTCCAGTCTGGCCAGACAGCGAAGTGGGATGTTGGTTTAAGTCATGCTCAATCTGATGGAGCTTTATTTACTTTTCTAAAGCTCCAAGGCAGCGGGCTGGGTTTTTGAGCTAAAATACATGTGGATTTCAGCCTGGCCACAGCAGCTCAGTAAGTACTTCCTGAGGATAAGCTGATGCTGTTAGTCCAGCATTCTGGAACAATCCACAGAGGAGTAGAGAGAACCCAGACCCTTACCTGGCATGAGTCTATCTTCCCCTCCAGGAAGCCAGCACAGATCATTCGGTCAGTGAGGGAGAAGTTGTAGAGAAAGTTGCAGGTCTTCTGGTCTATGATGCCCACAGAGGCTTTCTGCAGGATCTCAGGCTTGGTGACTGTGTGCAAACCACAGGATTAGTGAGTGCAGCAGAGGGAAGTGGCTTTTAGACTGACCCAACACACACTTCAGGAAAACAGGCTCTAATCCCAGACAGGAGTCGAGTCCTATATGAGCAGCCCTCTTGGCAGACCTGGACCTCCTGGCTCGCCCCGTGGTGCAGTTCAGGACACTGCACACAGGCAGCAAGTTTCTGTTGTCTTGGCAGCTTGTGGGCCAACTGTGGGTCAACTGTTAGAGGGACAGTAGGGCTTTTTTGGTAGCACACGTGCCACTCTCAGACCTTCTCCCTGCAATGGGATCTTTGCTTTTTCTAATTGGTTGGAACATCTGTGCAACTGAACATGGTTGCCGAGACTGACGTGCTGTCCTGCCGGAGCTCCAGCAGGCCACTGAGACAGTGTCCCACTCTTGTTTAACATGGGAGAACTACTGAGGGGAGCCCAGCAGGTTTCTCCTGGTTCCTGCCATAACTGCAGTTTAAGGCAGTGCTCTGTGTGCCCTTACTCTTGTGTTCCCGTCAGTTCCTTCCTGTCCCCGTTACTGTCCCCTGTCCTGTGTGCTCCCAGGACTGTCTGGGTCACAGTGGAACAGGCAGTGCTGCTGAATCTGTCACTGCTACAGAGCGACCCAACTGGCAATGAATGCATCACCGCTTACCGTTCCCTTCTTGGAGGTCACCCCACCCAGAAATTATGCATTTCTTGCCAACAGGAAACTGCTGCACAGCAAATGGGAGACAGACGGGCTGGATGTATTTGTTGAAGACAAGAGGTCTTGCCAGCTCAAGCACGGCCACATCAAAGTCCAGAATGATAGGGTTGAAGAGGGGATGCTGGATCACTCTTGTTACATTGACTTTCACTGCATTCCCGTCTGTTCCGTTGAGTGATGTTGTGCCCACATAGGCTTCGATCTCTTCTGGATTTGTCCTGCAAATACATAATCCTAAACATGCATGCATGCCTAGCATGAATTCTGACATTTAAATTGCAGACAACTTTAAATGATCAGTGTTTGAAACCTTACTTTCCCAAAGCAGAGCCCAGCACTCAGACGAGCAGCCCCGCTGTGTCAGGCCCAAAGACCGTTTCCAGCAGTGGCACGTGCTGGATGTCTCCTGAAGAGCAGGTAAACATGTAGTAATCCTCCCCTCACCTCCAGAAATTGTTTATTTCAGGAGTGTTCTGACATACAGATGGTCTCTATATTCAGTAGGTCTTGATGAATTTTTGGATTTTATTTGGATTTTTCTAGAGTTGTGTTGTATTCCTTTTTTTTTTTTTTTTTTTTTTTTAAGTCCTGTCCTCGTTTGAAGTAAACCAGAACCAATTTTCTGTTCAGTAATTTTACTTTTCAGTTAAGCCTCTTCTAACTAACTGAACCAGTCCGGCTCAAACCGCAACAAACCCCACGTGAATTTCAAGCATTCAGTTTAATGACATTTATGAAGAACTGCTTCCTTTTGATTGTTTTCCACCTGCTCTTGGTGGTTATTTGATATCTTATGAAAACGGTGAGAAGGCATTCCTTAAACACTTTGTCTGTATAGTCCTATCAGACAGTCCCTTCCCACCCAATGGTCTCTTTTCCCACGTCTAGTCCGATCTATTCTGTTGTGCTTGTTATGGATGCTATTCCGCACCCAGCTCATCCGTGTGTCTCGTGTTGGCCTTTTAAAATATTATTCTATCACAGTGTGCAATGTTTGAGAAATCAGTACGCTGTGGATTACCAGCAAAATACTGGTAAGCTCAGTTCTTTTTCTAATAATTACTAGCATTCACTTGCTCTTTAATTGCCACTGTACACAGAACTGCTGTTCTCGTGGCAATATCCACAGTAGTTCTGACCTCTTTTTCTGAATGGCAGAAGCTGACAGAGACCCCTCATCGTGTGCACAGACAGCACTGCTTCTTTGCTATATGTGCCTCACTTCACGTTGCCTACCTTGCATTTCACTTGCTGCTTTGTTGCCCAGCTATTTAATGCATAAGGTTGTCTTGGAACTCTTCATAGTCCCCCACCTTTTCTGCCTTCAGGAATTTTTATTCTTGACAAACATCGCCCTCTTGCTACTCATTTCTTTCTCTAGGTTGTTTATAAATCTGGGCTTGGGCTCTTGCTGTTTAACAGAGCTATCCAGGATTGAACTGACAAAGGCAAAGACAGGGGCTGCGAGAATGAAGAACTGCCCACTGTAGGTGAAGATCAAGTGTGAGACCTGAAGGTGCACAAGTCCACGGGACCTGATGCAATCCATCTGCAGGTCCTGAGGGAACTGGTGGAGGAAGCTGCTAAGCCGCTTTCCATTATATTTGAGAAGTCGTGGCAGCCTGGTAACGTTCCCACTGACTGGAAAAGGGGAAACGTAACCCCCATTTTCAACAAGTTATAAAAGGAAGACGCGGGGAACCACAGGCTGGTCAGTCTCACCTCTGTGGCTGCCAAGATCATGGAGCAGATCCTCCTGGAAACTCTGCTAAGGCACATGGAAAATAAGGAGGTGATCGGCAAGAGCCAACATGGCTTTGCTAAGGGCAAGTCATGCCAGACAAATTTGTTGACCTTCTATGACTGTGTTACAGTGTTAGTGGATAAGGGGGGAGCAACAGACGTCATCTACCTGGGTTTGTGCAAAGTGTTTCACACTGTCCTGCACGACATCCTCGTCTCCGAATTGGGGAAACATGGATTTGACGGATGAACCACTCAGCGAATAAGTAACTGGCTGGTTGGCCGTACTCAAAGAGTTGCGGTCAATGGCTCCATGTCCAAATGGAAACCAGTGACGAGTGGCATTTCTCAGGGGTCAGTACTGGGACCGGTGCTGTTTAACATCTTTGTCAGCAACACGGACAGTGGGATTGAGTGCAGCCCCAGCAAGTTTGCTGACAACACCAAGCTGTGTGGCGTGGTCGACACACTGGAGGGAAGGGATGCCATCCAGAGGGAGCTGGACAGGCTGGAGAGGAGGGCCCATGCCAACCTCATGCAGTTCCACAAGGCCACGTGCAGGGTCCTGCATGTGGGTCGGGGCAATCCCGAGTGCAAATCCAGGCTGGGCGGAGAATGGATTGAGAGCAGCCCTGAGGAGAAGGGCTTGGGGGTGTTGGTTGATGAGAAGCTCAACATGAGCCAGCAACGTGCGCTGGCAGCCAGAAGGCCAACCAAATCCTGGGCTGCATCAAAAGAAGTGTGGCCAGCCGATCAAGGGAGGTGATTCTGCCCCTCTACTCTGCTCTCATGAAACCCCACCTGGAGTACTGCATCCAGCTCTGGAGTCCTCAGCACAAGATGGACGTGGAGTTGTTGGAGTGGGTCCAGAGGAGACCACAAAAATGATCAGAGGGCTGGAGCACCTCTGCTGGGAGGACAGGCTGAGAGAGTTGGGGTTGTTCAGTCTGGAGGAGAGAAGTCTCCAGGGAGACTTTAGAGCCCCTTCCAGTCCCTCAAGGGCCTACAGGAAAGCTGTGAAACAACTCTTGATCAGGGAGGGGAGCCATAGGACAAGGGGTGACAGTTTTAAATTGAAAGAGGATTTAGATTAGATCTTAGGAAGAACTTGTGAGGGTGGTGAGCCCCTGGTGCAGGTTGCCCAGAGAAGCTGTGGCTGCCCCATCCCTGGAGGTGTTCAAGGCCAGGTTGGACGGGGCTTGGAGCAACCTGGGCTGGGGGGAGGTGTCCCTGCCCAGGGCAAGGGGGTGGCACTGGGTGAGCTTTAAGGTCCCTTCCAACTCTAACCATTCTATGATTCTATGACCCATTTTCTCTTTAACAGCTGACTACATGTCTCTATTTCCTATATTACAGCCAATTTTTAAGGTTAATTTTTTTGAAGAAACTCTCTGTTGGCACCTCTCCTTTTCCATCCCATTAGATATCTTGTCTTTGCTCCATGCTCAGGCTACTTTAACCTTTCCCTGCCTCATCTCAGCCTCCCCGCAAAACCCCTTTTACTATCAATCTCTAGCTATAACAAAAATTAATGTCCAATGTGTGTTCTTATTTTTCCCCAGTGACTCCAGTATGACAGCTGTGGGTTTGGCTACACAGGGGTGTAGAGCTGCACAACTCTGTGCCGGTGGCAGGCAACCTGGAACAGCAGTGCTAGCAGGCATGGACTCTTACTCGTTGAAGCAGTGAGCTGCCGACAGCAGCCAGCGGTCCCCAATTATGGTGGCTCCACAGAAATGCCTTGAGTCTTCTTTCAGGCTGACTTGCCAGGGGATCTCTCCTTTAGAAGCATCTGTTCCTCCCACGATCTTGCTGGGTTTAGAGAAGCCAGGTCGTCCTCCACACTCTGAACAAAAGTCAAAGCATGACTTGTGAGTACTCCTAGCAGAAGACAAGCCTGTTGCTGTCTCTAACCACTAAGTCTGAGCAGGGACAGGTCAGGGCTGAAGTGTGAGGCATCTCCCCGAGCCCTGCCTGCTGATCGTGGCCACCCTGATGGTGGCCGTGCACAGCCATACATGGGCTTTCACCCAAACTGATATTCTGCATCTTGCTCTTGGAAGTTTTTAATCCTGTGTCTTTCTCGAATGCAAAGTAACCGGCAGCTCCGTGCCTCTTAGCCTTGCCATTCCAGATAAAAAGTTAATCCGAAATTTAGAAAAATACCGTGCATCTGTATCTCCCTGCAGAGCTGCTGGGAGGGCTCCTTGGAGCCGACAGGAGCTATAGACACCTGCCCTCCCTCCCTTCAGGGAGAGGATGCAGGGCTGCTGTGAAGTTGCAGCCATCAACTTTAAACTGCTGGGAGATCCTTAGGTGGCAAACAAAAGTCAGCGGTCAACAGGTTAAACAGTGCCAGACGCCGCTGTGTCTTAGTACCCTGTCGGGGGCCTGCTGGAGCAGACCGACTGCACAGACAGCAGACAAAATTACACATTCAGTTGCATAAGCAAAGGAGCCCATGAAACTCATCTGCACAGGTACTGAATGACTTTGCCAGGCTGCTCTGGGCCAAGCCGGGGCAGCCAGATAGTGTCACTTGTGCCTTGGCCCTTAGCACTTAGGCAAGGGTTGTGTGGGTCATCCTACCGAAGGTCATTTCAGCTCAGCGGAAGAACAAAACCTGACATTTGGACCTGTACCAGCCACTCTTCCTGCCAAGGTGTGCCCACCCTATGGGTGCTCGTACCTTGTGGTCTCGATGCAGTCGCTGGCTTGCTGGCGGCTGGTGAAGTGGTGGGGATTGCGCTGGTGGTGGTGTTGAGCTCTTCAGAACTGACCACGTTACTCTTAGTACCGAAGTGCATTGGAGAGACGGTACGGGCTATGGAGGGGGGGGAAGCAGAAATAGCATCCAAGATCCAGTCTCTGAGTTTGGTAACACGTGTGTAAACCCCGGGCCGCCTGGCTTCAGCACATCCAATTCCCCAACTCACGATTCCCGCCAGGAAAAACTTGCCAGATGGTTCTTGGCAAACCAGGGGCCCACCAGAGTCACCCTGCAAGAGAAGCCAGATGGTGAGTGTCTCCCTGGGGATGCTCCAAGGTCGCCCTGGCCACCCTCAGCCTACCTCTGCCAGACTGTGTCTCTCTGTCCCTGTGTATCCCAGCTCACCTCTGTTTATTTGCTCCAGCCTAGCGATGAGCGAAGCATCTCCTGTGCTGGCCTTTGGGTGCTCCTCTGTGTGCACTTCTACTGGTTTAATCGTGAGTTAAACTGCTGCTCTTAAAGGTTAAACCCAGCGCCCCCTAAAGAGCCAGACGATGGGTGTTCATTGCATGATACGCAAGCCAAAAAGATCATGCTAATCTCTGCATGATGATTTCTTGGTTTGGCTTATGGTTCCCTGGTCAATTATTTAGTACTGTGGGGCCATATGAGTGTCCTACTGATGTAGGACATGTGGTGTCTGTGAAGCTGGCAGCGCCTTCTGGGAGTCGCATCACTTCAGGTGAGTAATGAATAACCGGATGGGTCACGTTCATCATCCCACCTGAATCTTCCATTCTTGGCCCCTTCTGTGGTGTTTGTGCTGCATCTGATGCACAAATATGAAGTGCTACTGCCAGGGAAGTGCAGTTTTGCTCAGCTGGTGGCTGCAGGTATGAAGGGCCCTGCCAAACCACCAGGACAGCCATGGAAATCACAGTCCTCCTCTCACAACACAGCCCTCCTCTCCCCATGTATTGTGAAAGGCAGGATTTTCTCCACTTACAATTCCAGGCTGGATAAAGGCTAACTAGGGAAAACACCAAGTTGATAACCAAAAACTGCTGTGTATGTTTTAGGCTCCACTGCTGCCCTTTGCCATCTGGATTTTGATCTGAGGACCTACCAGGCACATTGGTAGCACCAGCCCTGATTACAGCTCAGGAAGTAGTTAAATAGCCAAAAGAGCCCCTTAAACAGCAATGCCCTGCTCTAAGCACTAGAGAACATATGGTCATTTTTGTCTTCTGCAGTCCCTGATCTGTGCTTGGGTGGCACGGCACAGCCTCAAACCTTGGAGGGGAGAACCGTGACCATGGTGTCAGATCCTGCTTCTTGGTGCACACTGGGAGGGAAAAGGCTCGTGCAGGGAGGTGTGCTGGCTTCCCTTGGCAAAGCTTACCTGGCAGGAGTCGATTTTCCCCTCCAGGTAGCCAGCACACAACATCCTGTCTGTGAGGACGTGGCTGTAGAGGCTGGAGCATAGCGTCTGGTCCAGCAGCTCCACTGTTGCTTTCTGCAGGAACTCGGGTTTCACCACTAAACGAGACATGCAACTGTGAGTTCACCACCGGTAGCTTTGCACGGGACCAGCAGCCCACCCCGGCTGGCCCGAGCATGGCCTGAGCTGCCTTCCCCTGTGCCTCCTGCACCACTCACACCCCACCATGCTTCCTCTGCCGCCTGCCACACGTTGCTTACAGAAATCCTCCTTGAGGTAGCCCCAGCCGGAGATAAGGCACTTCTTGCTGGTGGGGAAGTGATGCCCAGTGTCTGGCAGGCACACGGGTTGGATGTACTTAGTGAAGGTCACAGGTCTCTTCAGCTCCAGCACAGCCACGTCGTAGTCAGCCGTGTCGGCGTTGTAGGAGGGGTGTGGGATGATCCGCGCGATGCCCATTTTCACTGCGCCACTGTCTGAGCCTCTGAGGGAGGTGGTCCCTGTGTAAGCTGCCCACATGGCTGGGTCCTGAAACCTGGAAGGGAGACAGCCGGCACCGTGGGAGCCTGCAGCCACAGCATCACCCTGCCAACCAGAGCCGGCCGCGGGTGGCGCTGCCTCCGGCCCATCCTCCCATTTGCTCTGGGACAGGAGATGCCCACGGCTTTATCTGGTAGGGGAAGGAAACCAGGCGTGATGGGGCAGTGTGGTACGGTGGGAGCTTGCACCAGAAGTTACGGCAGCTTTTGGAAATGGGGGGCGGGTGGCAAGCTAGGGTGGCTGGAGCTTACTCAGTAAAGCAGTGAGCAGCAGACACCAGCCACTTCTCCGTGAGGATCGCAGCACCGCAGAAGTGCTCGTTGTTCTCTCGCAGGCTGACTTGCCATGGGAACTCTCCTCTGGATGCCTCTGAGCCTCCGACTATCCTGCTGGCAGTCTGCATGGCAGGGCGGCTCCCGCAGTCTGAAAGGGAGGAGAGAGACAATGCATCAGGATCCCACCGGCTGTGCCCCAGCAAAGTGCTCTCGGGGGCATGTGGGAAAAGCTGCTTCAGCTTCATCCATCCTCCCAGCACACGCCAAGCAGCAGGACATCACAACTGTGTTGGTGTTACAGCTGTGTGAACCTCATGAAGTTCAACAAGGCCAAGCGCAGGGTCCTGCACATGGGTCGGGGCAATCCCCAGCCCAGCTCCAGGCTGGGTGGGGAATGGCTGGAGAGCAGCCCTGAGGGGAAGGGCCTGGGGGTGTCGGTGGGTGAGAAGCTCCCCAGGAGCCGGCAGTGTGCGCCGGCAGCCCAGAAAGCCCCCCGCCCCCCGGGCTGCATCCCCAGCAGCGTGGCCAGCAGGGCCAGGGGGGGACTGTGCCCCTCTGCTGCGCTCTGCTCTGCTCTGGGGAGACCCCCCCGCAGTGCTGCCTCCAGCTCAGGGGGGGCCCACAGCAGAAGGCCCCGGAGGTGCTGGGAGGGCTGGAGCCCCTCTGCTGGGAGGACAGGCTGGGAGAGGTGGGGGGGGTCAGCCTGGAGAAGAGAAGGCTCCGGGGAGACCTCAGAGCCCCTTCCAGTGCCTAAAGGGGCTCCAGGAGAGCTGGGGAGGGACTCCTGATCAGGGAGGGGAGCGATGGGATGAGGGGTGACAGTTTTAAACTGAAAGAGGGGAGATTTAGATGAGATATGAGGAAGAAATTCTTGGCTGTGAGGGCAGGGAGCCCCTGGCGCAGGTTGCCCAGAGAAGCTGTGGCTGCCCCATCCCTGGAGGTGTTCAAGGCCAGGTTGGACGGGGCTTGGAGCAACCTGGGCTGGGGGGAGGTGTTCCTGCCCAGGGCAGGGGGGTGGCCCTGGATGAGCTTTAAGGTCCCTTCCAACCCAAACCAGTCTGTGATTCCACAATATTGCCAGGGATGTCACAGGGCAGACATTAACCTGCAAGTTTGGAAAATAGCACTGCAGAACACTGGCCCGTCACAGCATCCTCCCTGAAACTCTTCTAAAGCAAGAAATTCTGGACAGAAATCTCTTTGCTAATTTGACAAGCTCAGCCACTGCCTCGTGATCATATCCCAGCAGCTTGTGGGCATGTGGCGCTTGCCCAGCATGCCAGCCCACCAGGAAGGTGGGCCTCGTCACGACCCTGTGCAGCTGGTGGTGGGACCAAGGTGTTCCTAATTTCCCTTATCCTGACGCAGACATCTACTCGTGGCCTGACAAGTTGTGCTGTGTCCTTGTCTCTCTTCAGTGCCACCAAGCCCAGTGGTGTTACAACTGTCAAGGTCTGCAGCAGTGGGTTGTGGCCTGTCCACTATGACCAGGAGACCTGTTGTGAGAGACTTACCACAGCCCCTTTCGTCAGAGGCATCGTCACAGTCTTTGTGGCCATCGCATTCAGGGTTTTCTTTCCACACGCACTGGGTGTTGCGGCAAGTGAACATGTCTCCAGGGCAGCTCCCTGCAGACAGCAAGGGTTGAGTCACTTGTGTTTCTCTGCAGCCCTCCCAGAAGCCATCCCCCGGCTTCCCCAGGGGCCAACCACCATGGTGTCCTTGTCACAGCTCCCTGGCAGTGCCGGAGTCCCTGAGGGATGGAGCCAGGAGCAGAGCTGCAGCTCTTGTTGAGCTTGCAGGGGGAAAGGGGTGCAGGGCCCTGCACCACCAGGTTATGAACTAGATGGGGCACAAATGCCTCTTCGTTCTGCAGCCAGGCCACCGGTAAGGAGGCGGCTACAGGTCAGGCTGCAGAGTGCCGCCACGGAGCTGGGGCAGATGGTTCTTCCTGCTGCCTGGCACTTACCTGATTTCAGTCCAGGTCTGTGGGGAGAGACCTCACTGGGACCTGTGACAAAATGGAAGGAATGGGAATCAGCGAGGGTGTCCCAGTCGGGGGCACAGGAACTGCATGCTCTACAGCCCTGCAGGCTGTTGGGGTGATCCCCGGTGCAGGGAGACGTTCCCAAGAGCTGTGGCAGTGAGCTGCCACCCAGGAGCAAGCCCCAGGGCTGAGGGTATTGCAAGGCTCTTGCCTAAAGCCAAGGGGTGTCTGCGCACCCCCTTTTTTGGGCTGCACAAGGCTCCCCAAGATGCAGGGACACTGCCCGTCGTTGCAGGGAGTGCAGAGGGAGCTGCAGAAGAACCCACAACTCCACGTTTTCCAGGTACATGTGGGGGGTTTTTATATCTATTGCACCTGGAGTCCTACGGTCACATGCAACTCCACAGTCATGGAAGGAAAGGAGAATTTCTAGTCTGAGAATAATTCAAATATGAGAAATATCTACCTAAGCAGAAATTATTGCCACAACCCCTGAAGACTGCCTAAGGGCTGCTCTGCACTTGAAGGTTCAGACAACCCAGCAATTAACCTCCTGAAGCTTGATCTCTTGGCCCTCAGGCTGGTTCCAGGTTCTGCAAGAAAAGCCAACGAAGCTGCAATTTATGCTTTAGGCTCTGTTGTTGCTGCAGGCCCTCAAAGCTGCTCTTGCAGGGCAGAGCAGTGGGACAGCATTGGCATTGGAAGGGGACCTGGGGACTCCCCACAACATCTCTCGAGCAACCATCAAGATCTAGGCATGTTTCTGCTGCTGTCCTCTGAAGCTGGTAGCACCTGGGAGCCGGGCAGAGCATCTTCTGTTGGTTTGCTTGAGTGCCTGGTAGCACCTCCATTTCTAACACTGCTGCTGGGCTCAAAGCCTTGACTGGACATCCAGAGCTAAAGCCCTGTGGCAGTTTGGCTATCTGAGACACAGCTTGTGGTTTTGCTAGCGTGACCTTTGCTGCTAGCAGCTCCAGCGCAGGACACCGTGCTTTGGCTGCCCGGCAGTTGCAGGAGGAGCATACCTGTAAGAGAAGCTGAGGATATTGTCCCATAGGCAGCCAGGGAGAGACCCCGCTCGTGCAGGGCAGCTGCCAGCCCGTGCCTGAGAGCTTCCTCCTCCATGGTCGAGCTCAGGGGTTGGGAATCCTGGAGGGCAAAGCGGAGGCGGAAACGGACAATCACGCTTGAGTTTCCATTCCTGCTGGAAGACAGAGGATTAATGGGTATGTTGGCTCCATGGTCAGTACAAGGGACAGGCTCTTCTGCTAGTTGCCTACAGGGGACTTGAGGGAAACAAAACTAATTCGTAATAATGTAAGGTGCAAGTTTCTCTGGAGTTGTGCTCTGGGTTGAAATAGTCATTTACATTTTTTTCTTTGGCCCAAAGTTCAGCTTTGGTTGAACAAAGCTGTTTTCCTCTGCCTTTCTGACTGCATTTCCAAATGAAAGAATCCAGAACATTGGTGCGATCCCAGAAGAAAATCCAGCCTTGACCAAAAAGCAGTTTCTCTTTGTACTAGTTTTGAACAAGAACACAGGTGTGAGATCACCTTTGCGGTGGAGGCTGTCAGAATGCCCTCAAACATGAGCTGCACAGTCTGCAGAGAGAGCTGCCCTACACTCACCTGTAGCCCAGGATGGTGCAACCAGTGCAGCTCCAGTCCAGCTGGGATTCCTGGAAACTGGACAGAAACTGCAAAGCAAAGAACGATGGTCACACATTGATGAGCCAGAAGGCCCCAGGGAGATGCAAGTAGATGACGCCTGGGATTTTGCCAGGAGTTGGAGCTAGCTGAAGCATCTTCTCTTGTCTCTGCAGGCAGCAGGACCCCCTGTGTCCAGCTCACCAGTAACCCGTTCCCCACCCTGGCTCAGGGCGTGAGACAGCACATCCCTTCTTTGTGCCTTCCTAGCACTTCTCTTCTGCATGGAACAGACCGCAGCCCACACTTCCCACTCCACAGCTGTCTCTTAGGGTCCTGACGGGGCCTCTCAAAGTGCAGCTCAGCCCCATGGTGTGCCCTGCCGACGTTTAAGAAACCCCTGTTTTCCTCCTGCCTTTGACATCCGGATTCTGCTGAATGAGGACAGTCGAGCTGGGCCCTGGGCAACCACCACAGTCTTTCCCAAGTCTTTTCCTGGCAACCCCAGATCAACTCACCAGCCTCTCAAGAGCGGGCGTCAGCACCCTGTAGTAGTCTGAGTTCACCATCTGTAAGCTGCTATTGAATGTGATTCCTCGCAGCTCCACTGTGTGCTCAAAGCTGGTCTCTCCCACGGGATGACATGCTGCCAGAGAGGGAAGGTATCTGTCAGAGTCACAAAGGACACATGGAGATTCAGGGCCACGGCTGGACCCAGCCGTCCTCGCTGTCCACTCTGGAACATCAGACCCCTCTGGTTTGAGCAACTCGACTGTCCCTGACCACCCCGGCTGCCTCGGGGGTGCCCCATGGCCACGCCGGACTACCCTGCGCACATGAAGTAGGAGAATTTTGCACTGAACTAGTTTGAACTTGAAAACGGTGGATTTTTGTCAAGCCTGAGACAAAAGTTCATGAACGGATGGGTACAACCTGGCAGTGCAATCCCAGATTGGCCCCAGCCCTGCAGGAACAGGCTGGAGAAAGGTGTGCTGAGTATGGAAGCCAGCTTAGAAAGTGGCACTGCACAGTAGAGCTGTGCTGGTGTGACCTGTCAGTCATGTCAGGCTGGGGTCGACACCAGGGTGCTTGCCTGAAGTGGCAACTGGCCATGGGGCACCAGAGGCAGCAGGAGGGAGGTGGGAGAGGCAAGGAGACAGTGGTCATGCTGTGGAGTGAGACAGTAAAATGGGCGATGGTCAGTGGCCGCAGGAGGTTGTGGTAGATGGCCGGGGCAGCGAGACACGGTGATAGGAAATTTGGGAGTCACAGGGAGAGCTCAGAGGAGGAGCATGTGTGTCATGCAACACTGAAGATAAAGTGCTTTAAAGTCAGATATTCACAACATGAGTTGACTACAGCTCTTGCAGTTCGGGTGTGTATGTGGGGAGAGATGACCACATTTTGTCCTCAGGAGAAGGCTTTTGAGGATTTTTGCTATGAGGACTGTGAGCTGTGCAGACCATTTCTTTTTTGGAGCAGATAAACTGAAAGAACGTACCCAGCTGCACACTCACCCAGCATGATCCCCAGGTAGAGAGCTGTCACGCTGCCCACCACGGCAGTGGCAGCGGTTACCTTCCAGCAGCTGGCCCTCAGTCCTCTTTTCTGGGTGCTTAGCACCGGCTCTATCTGGTCCATGCTGTCTGAGAAGCTCTACAGATGACCTCTGTGATTAAAAAGAAGAGGAAGAAAAGGACAAGACTGGGATGAAATGTGACATAGCTGGCAAGCTATGGTTACTCCAGGAGCTCCAACCAGCACATCATCTATAAGAAGTAAAAGGATGGATACACGCTTCATCCCCTGAATGTGCCTCAGGCTACCGTCAGGAGATTTTACTAATACATCCAGGTTGTAGGACCTGAACACATCAACCATGGTGGCCCCTCCCTGCCTGGTTGCCCTTCCCTTTCTCCCTAGGAGGCCACTACTGAGCATGGCTATGTCTGTTGCGAGTACCAACCAGCCTGATGCCTCCATCTCTGTGCTCTGCCCAGGCACCTTTGGTGACACAAGCTCTGGGCGAGCGCTGAACCAGTGTCCCAGCATCACAGGCCCTGCCTCAGCAGATGGTCCTCCAGGCTTGCTTTAGCAACAGGGTTTGAAGGTCCTACCACCTATGATGCCGGGGTGAACACCAGCAAATGGTGAATCTAGACTGGGCTTGGCATCTTGCCTTGTTCTTTCTGCTTCAGACATCACCCCTAGTAAAGATTCTAAAACCAACCAGTGTCACTAGCAGATACTTTGGTGCTGCTCAGGAGTCACGGAGCTGCAGTAGCAGGTGGAACAGTTAAGTTGGACAGCACAACATTTATCTTATAGGCCGGCAAATAACAAGACTAGACTGCAGTCACATCCCTAAATATGAAACTCTGCAGTGTGAATAGAAAGTTATGGAGAGAGACCTGCCTGGGACTCTGAACAGTAAATGTACCAAAGCCAATTGGTATTGAAAACTTCAAGAATCTTTGGCTGCTTCTACTGGACCATTCTGACCTGGCTACTGAAATCCTGACTCTAGGCTACTTATATCCCCATGGTAGACGTTATGTGGATTAAAACCGGCTAAGTAATAAACCTCACCCTGTAGTTGTTTATGAGGCAGGTTCTAGGGTGAGGTTTCATATGTAGCCCAATTCTATTCCATATTTTTGCAAGAATTGTGAAGGAAATATAAAATCACTGTCAGTAAATTCAGTGGATAACAAAACTCACTACAGCGTTTAGCAGAGAGCTCCCAGTGCCTAGTAATGCACAACAATTAATATGTGCTTTAATTACAGCTATGCTACCATCCAGTAGTGCTGTACTTCCAGTATACCATGCTTCCAGCATTTTGCTTCAAGTGGTAGAAACATCCTGCACAGGAACCACAGCCCCTTCATGTGATCTGTCCTGCGATCCAGTGGCCTCTGCTAGACTTGTTCCAGTATGTCAATGCTTTTCATGCGCTTAAGATGCTCAGAAGGGACACGGTACTCCAAATGTGATCTCAAAAACGCCAAAAATAGGGCATTTATCTTGTTTTTCTGTCTGCGCTCTTGCTAGTACAAGCCAGCCTGTGGCTGGCCTTTCGCATGTCATCAACAACTGGGTATCAGCAGGAATGAAACAGCCTGGGATATCCTGCTTTATCCACAGTCATTCGATCAGCCGTGCTTCAGCCATGTTAGTTTTTGCAAGAAACCTAAAGAGACAAGAAGGGGAACTGACTTCCTCTGGCCCTAAAATGTATTAAATTACTGCATTAATATTTCTCCCTCATGGGTAGGAAGAAGACACAAAGGAGAAGTCCCTTCACGCTGGCACACAAAAGTCTATCATCTAAGACAATTTAGTTGGTTAGACTGAAATACATGGAGGTCCAGCCTTCTTGGCCAAAGGTCCAAAGTTCCTCAGCTTCAGAAGGGGTTTCCTGAGGACTCAACCTCTAGCTGATGAGAAACCAGATTTACAGGTCACACCAGAAGAGTCTTGGCAAGGCAAATTCATCTCTCAGACCTTCTCTGCCTAGGTACTGACGACTTCAAGAACATTAAAACCCACTCAGCTTTTCCTTCCTCGGTTCCAAATTCCGTCCTGCCGAGGGACATCTCCTCTGGTCACTTCTGCACTGGCCACCGCCTACCAGTTCGGAAGGTGCTGTGAGCTGTTGGGCTGCAACAGCAGCTCTTTACTGATGCTATAAATCAGGCTGTGACTTCGGCAAACAGGGAACCTGCGGAGGATCAGCCTTTTCTGATGCAAATGCATCCAGCAGTGAAAGAGAAAGAGGGCAGAGAGGGACCCGGGACACAGGGAGCGGCAGCACACTTTCAGAAGAGCTTTTCAGTGTTTTCCAAGAGGCGTCAGCAGCTCTTTAAACTGAAGCTTCTAGATAAGAGATTTTAAAAGGTCACTTCTTTGTGAGGCAACAGACAGAGAGAAAGGGGAGAGGAAGGGAGAGTCCGTCCAAGATGCCTCTTTTTTTCTAACAGACCTCCAAATATTCTTTTTCAGCTGTAACTGAGCCTGGCAGAGATAGGCACTTTGGGCCCCTGTGTTTTGCTAACAATATCTCCATTTGACAATTCAGCTCTGGCTAAGAGAAAACAGGTAGGAAACATTTTTTCCAGTGGTCCTTGTGACCTGAATACATACAGATGAGCGATTCCCTCCTCCGCTCTTCCAGTGGGTTTTCAAGTCTTGCAGTATGCTGGATGCGGAAACCCAAAAATCTAGTCCAGATATGCTGACCAGTGCAACAGGAGTCTTACTACCAATGGACTTTAAAGGTAGGACAAGTGCATCTGAGAAAAAAATTAACATCACAGACAAAACTGGCTCTGTCCGGGTGTTAGTTTGACAACACAAGTTAGATTGAACTGATCTTGGCTGCATATAAAGTCATACTACAAAAAAAGATACTCGGGACCCCAGAAAGAAGTTCATATTATTCATCGCACTGGCATTTTAACTGGAAAAAATATTTATAGACAAAGGAGCCTTCTACTTCCCAAAACAATCAAATCTTGTCTTCTTTGCTCTCCGTTTTAGCATAAGAAAAGTTTACTTCCATTTGGTGTGAGTGGTATGAGTTAAAAAAGAATTAAAAAGACACGTAAATGGAAAGCAAGAGCAAAATAGAGGTTGGATTTTTTTTTTTTTTAGTGAAAGAAGATAAGGACCATCTGTAAATACATAATGGAGGTGAATAGCAACAAACTATATATGTTGAAAAACATCACTGTATAAAATCAGATGAGCAAAAAGTGAATTTTGTTGGTGGGTGCAGAAATTAGGAAAGTATTAACTGTCAGAGGAGTAGGAGTTTCCAGTAGGAAAGGTGAGAAGAAAAAGCACATGGATATTTTTTGTCAGATTATAAATTCTAAGTGGCTGTAAAATATGATGCCCCTTGATAGCAGGGGCAGGGGGAACCTCAGTGATCTAAGAGAGTCCTTCCAGTCCTATCTTAGTGGGGTTTCTTCTTCTGCTCCATCTTAGCAGAGAAGGCATGTAAGATGTGCTACAGAGAATATCAACAAGAACTGTCCTGTGAAAATTACAATCTCTGTCTGTCCCTAAGGATCTGATGAGATTCCTGGGATATGGCCACCATCTCTGTTCTTCTGCTTTCTGGCCACTCAGGGTTTGTTTTCTCCACGGCCGTCTGGATTTTGCTCCAGGGCAGCCTTGAATCGTTCCACAGGATTCCTTTGGAAGAGGTATTTTACTTCTCAACTGGTTCAGATAGTAAAATTCCAAAATATGAAGTACAAATACCCATTTATCTGTAATTTTTCTTCTAATTAGCCAAACTGTCACTAACACCCACTCCTCTTGTCAAGGACAAGAAAGTAGCATGTGTGTGTGTGTCTGTGTGCGTGCGTGTGCACTCCCGCAGCATTTCGGGGGCACACCACGCGCGGGACCAAGGTGGGGACAAGGCAGGGCCGCAGGAGGGAGGTGCCGGTGTCTGCCCAGGCCTTGGGCACAGGTTGCAGGCTCCCCAGGGCAGGGGTCTCTGTCTCAGCCTGGGGGGCCCCACGGCGCGCAGGCCCGTGGGACTGGCCCAGAGCACACAACTGTGCTGCACAAATTGTGGCTGCCTCTGGTTTTAGGTAGAAACTGGTTTCTTGCAAAACGTGACAGCCCCCGAGGCTGAAGCGCGACAGTGACCGCCAGCACTGTGCTGAAGGCTACTTGGCAAAAGGGCTTTTTTTCTTCATTTACCTCCACTTTTCCTGGCCTCTTGTCTTCCACTACTTGGTATTTCTCTTCCTTTGCCTCCACTGTGTCTTTCCTTTCATGTTTTCACCTCCTGAGGCCTTTCCTTCCACCTTCCCAGCCCTCTCCAGCTCTTCATGCTTCGTTCTCTCCCTTTGGAACTGTGCTGTGCCCCAGGCTCCCTCCTGCTCTTCTCCAGCTTCTCCTGTTCCCGGTCTGCCAGCCCCTAGCAGCACCCTCCACCACCAGGACATGAGCCAAGCCTCATCTGTTGACCAGAGGAAAGAAGCACAGGAAAGGCCAACAGCATCCTGGCCCGTGTCAGCCATAGTGTGGCCAGCAGGACTGGGGCAGCGATCGTCCTCCTGTACCAGGCACTGGTGAGGCCCCACCTCGAGTGCTGTCTTCAGTTTTGGGACCCTCACGACAAGAAGGACATTGAGGTGCTGGAGCGTGTCCAGAGAAGGGCTACAAAGCTGGTGAGGGGTCTGGAGGACACATCTGACGAGGAATGACTGAGGGAACTGGGGTTGTTTAGCCTGGAGAAGAGGAGGCTGAGGGGAGACCTTATCATCCTCTACAAATACCTGAAAGGAGGTTGTAGAGAGGTGGGGGCTGACCTCTTCTCCCTGGTGACAAGTGATGGGACGAGAGGAAATGGGTTCAAGTTATGTCAGAGGAGGTTTAGATTGGATATTAGGAAACATTTTTTCACTGAAAGGGTTATCAAACATTGGAAGAGGCTGCCCAGGGAGGGGGTGGATTCGCCATCCCTGGAAGTGTTTAAAAAGAGGGTAGAGGTGGTACCTGGGGACATGGGTTAGAGGTGGTTTTGTCAGGGCAGGGTAATGGTTGGCCTTGATGGTCTTAAATGTCCCTTCCAACCTCAGCCATTCTATGATTCTATGAAAGACACAGTGGCACCCGTGTCTTCTAAAGTCCACTTCTTTTACAGATAACGAATGCAAGAAATCCCTCATGTCCCCAGATGGCAGAGTCTAGGCTGTTCTGGAGTCTTTGTGCTTTATCCCACATTCAGTTGGTACCATTACAGGTCTGGCTCCCAGAACAGCAATACTGTGTCTGCTGAGCCTTCAGACACAAGGGCTGTAAAACTGCCTCGTGGTCTAAGGTCATGCCTGTAAGCATTCACCCAGACAGAGCCTTTGCAAAATGATGGCGTTGGTATGAAAAATATGCGACTTGCTTAAGGCAGACAACAAGATCAGCAGCAAATCCACCTGCAACCTCAGAAAGTAATGAACATTTGGTCAAAGGTGAGAGAAGGACTAATGATTTTATCACCAAGATTAGACTTGTGGTACTTCAGAGGAGGAATACAGCAGACGCAGAACCACCTTTCTCCAGAAGGAGAAAGCCCAAAATGAAAGACTCCAACATGTCTCACTTGGTGGGTTCACAATTCAAAATCACAGACGCCAGAACAACAAACCACATCTGTGCCACCAAACCACAAGTTTGAGCAGAAGAGAGAAGATGGTCACTTGTGGTACGTGAAAGAAGCAGCATGACCAGAGGAGCTGAAGAGATGTGGGTGTGCAAACAGGTCTGCCGGCAGAGCCTGGTGGTGAGAAGTGAAACCCAAATATCGCAGTTAAAATGGGGTCAAGCCTCGTGATTTTTTCTTAATAGTTGGGAAATTAATTGTGTGCAAGTGGGGCTCAGCAACTTGTGGCAGCAGCTACTGGTGGAAGGTAGGGGGGAGTGGGTTTATAACCAGAGGTATCTGTTGGGTGGTGGTGCAGTGCAAGGACTTATCAGTCTGGAGAGACCAAGAACCGTGTGCCACTTCCCCCTTATGGCTCGAGGGCACCCCAGGGCTGCACTGCGAGTGGGGCTCCGGAGGAGGAAGGGAGCGTTGGAATAAAACTGTTGCTTCCTTGTGAGCCCCTATGTCTTCCTTAAAATCTTCGGACAGGATGACGATATGCCCTGAAAGAAAGCCCATGCAGAAACAGCAGCCAGCTGGTAGAACACGTAAAGAAAGGACAGAGCAGCTCAGCATCGTGCCAGTTGGAGCAGACGGTACCTTCGCAAGCAAAGACAAACCGTCCACACGATCAGCAGACACAGTCGAGCCAGGTTTGGCTAACACGGCCTTTTTGTTTCACGTGGCATGAGCATCTCCTGCCACCAGACTGGTTCCTTGAACACTGTCTTTCTTTAATCCTTTTGCTTTAACCCATCTCCAACTTTGGTAACTGCACACATAGAGTTGTGCACGTCCCCCACCTCTCTGTAGGTTAATGTTTAGTGGGGTTGTGCTGCATTTGAAAGGCTACACCCTTCCTCCAAGCAGAAAGAGACACCGTCACCTAAAACGCTGCAGACCCTGGGCTGAGGACACCTCTTTTCTACGGAGGGAAGTGAAGAGGCCCCAGCAGCGTCAGCCTCCAGCCCCTGAGCAGCCTGCGCGTCAACACATCTGCTCCGGGCGTTACCAGCCCCTGCCCCTCAGTTTCGTAAGGATCCCGAATGCCCTCTCGCTTGCAGAACTCCTCTTGGAGATGCCTCTGGTTCAGCTGAAGTCTTGCTTTCAGCAAGCCCAATGACACTGTGCGGGCCTTGTTTATTGTCCCTCTTGGACTTCAAATGTCTCTCAGTTTACAAGTAAGAAGATCCTCTCCCTGCCTGCCAGCTCTGCAGCCTCAGCTGGGACATGACAGACAGGCTGAGCTCCCCGGTGCTCGTATTATCACTGGTAACAAAGGCTCTAACATCATTTCCACCTTGGAGACACTCAGCCCCGAACTCTCCCTTTGGTAACAGAGTACCGGGCAGATTTGTACCTGCAATTACTTTTTAAACTTTTAGCCGTGGATTACACTGGAAAATAAAGGCTGCCTTCCTCCCCCTTGACTGTGCTGGCTCGACGACTCGGTACAGATAGTAAATACTGAATACACACGGGGAGTATCCAGTAAGCAAGGAAGTGCCATTTTTGCCCAGTTACTTTTCACAATAGAAGCACTATATAATTTGATACTTTTCGGCTCGTGAATGGCCAAGAAAAACTCACATGCTTAACTCATGGCATTTCCTTTAGTGACAACCACCCTCCTGCCTTGGACCACCGTGCCTGGCCCAGAGCAAAGGCTGTGGGAGAAATCTCGATCCTCGTGAAGATGGGGGACATACTGGGACCAGAAGTTCTTGAAGGAACAAGGGCTAAAGCAGATGTCTTTGTTCTGCAGATAATCACATTTTACTCTTTCTCACCAGCTTACATACATTAGAAGCGATGCATAAATTACATTTTTTTTGTATCTCACTTCAGCTGTTATTACAGTTTGAGAGGTAGGCATTAATGTTCATGGGCACAAAAGCCCCACGGTACCCTGAAACGAGTCATCTGCACTGCATGCTCCCCCAAAGGAAGAATTCAATATGGGACAGTGTCATCTGCTAAACCCAAGTGCTGATGCCGTGTGACCACGTACAGCTTCTGTCAGCCCCTCCTGCTTGAGGAGACCATCCCGGAGCACAGGCTGCGGGACGCTGGCACAGCACTGGCCTTGCGCCGCCCTGCATGGCACCCGCGCCCACCGGGACCTCCCTTGAGCAGGACACAGGGCAATACGCCTGAACCCTCTGCAGGGCATCCTCACGGCTGGAAGACAAGTGGGTGCAAAGCAGCGTGACAGCACTCTTGCGCCCTTCCTTCAGCCGTGGGAACAAAGCATCATCTGGCTGCAGAAGCTTTTACTTTAGCTCAAATGACGGTGCTACTCCAACCACATGGATGCTGCTACCAGGTTTGTCCCATGCCAAGGTCAAAACTGCACACAGCCATGGCTGTGTCACTAGCGTATTTCATACAGCGATAATGTTGCTTATTTTAGCGTTTAGGTCTGCATTATTGCTAAAGCTGCACTATTTATTTCCCACGAAATACCCTGAACTTTCTAGAATATTTCATAATTCGTTATAGCTTTTAAGTAATGTAGACCATTCTCTGTGTTTGGTTTCCAGGACGTTAAAGAAACTAAGTCGTTCCTCCTTAAACCGCTGCTTTCAGAGAAGAGGGTCCAGACATCACTTGCCACCAACGCTCATCCGTTTAATCCCACATTTGGTATAGCTGAAGACACGCTGGTTAACAGACAAAAGATGAAATGCCCTAGTTCTGTAGAGCACAACTGGCAGAAGGGTCAAACTTCCACAGACATTCAATGGGGAGCCCCTTTCTGTGGCCATTCCTTTGGTCCGATGAGCAGACCAAATCCCCTCCAGCATCACTGATCCGTTTGTGCCGAGCGCTCCCAACGACCCCCGAATCATTTTCAAGTCACATGGAATCAAAAACCACTACAAAGCCCTCCAGGATCACATAAGGAAAATGATTTAGCCATAACGGACTGAAGCTGTTTGCATGCGTTACTTCAAATGGAAGGTTAGATGTTTCCCCTAACAGGCAATAAATTCGGAAACACGCAGTTTCCCTAAAGCCAGCAAAGCGGGAGGAATTTCCCCAAACCGGGGGGGGGGGGGGGAAATTCAGCGGGGAAGAGCAGTTTCAGCTTCCCACTTGCCTGGAAATGTCCGAGTGCAGGCAGCGCACCCTGCCTAAAGCTGCCGGAAAAGTGAGGGGGAGAGATTGCCCGACCCGACCCCCCCCCCATCCCCTCCCCGGGCAGCCGCGGGGGCTCCGCGCCGGGCGCGACGCGCGGGAGCGGCACCGCGGGGGCGGACGCAGCCTCCGCAGGAGGTGCGGGTTTCTCCCTCCCCGCCCGGGCCAAGGCAGCCCGACGCCTCGAACTCAATAAAAAGGACTGCTAAGAAGGAGCGGCAACTCACCTGCTCGGCTCCTGCCCTCGCCACCGCGGCGTTCGTCCCCGCAAACCGCCCCCCGCGCAGCGGCTCCCCCCGGGCGCTGCCGGTGCCGCTGCCGCGGGGGGCGCGGGGCGGGCGGGGGGCGGCACACGGGGCGGGCGCCGACGGGGCTTAAAGGCACAGGCTGAGAAGCAGAAGCGCTCCAGCCCGAGCAGCTCGTTTTGTTTCCTCGCTGGACTTTGGGTTTAAGCACTTTTTTTTTTTTTACTTTTTTTTTTTTCTCCCCCCCCCCCCCCCCCCCCCCCCCCCCCCTCCGCGTTGGGAACCCGAGCGGAGATGCCGCAGCCCCTGCCCCTCCCCAGCCCCTCGCACAGTTCCTGCAGTTCACTGTGCAACTCCCGTTCGCTTCAGGAGCGGTCCCCCAGCAGGACAGAAAGCAAAACTTCTGCCCCAAATGCTGATGATTCGCAGCAGCAGCACCGGATTCGCCCCACTCATTTGTCAGATCCACCCGGTGAAACCGCGCGGGCGATCGGTTTAACGAGCACCGTCCCACGCAGAAAACGAAAAAGGGGAGCGCTTTTGCAAAAAAAACCCGCTCGTTTCTTCAGTCAGCCGTCCGTAGCCCTTACAGTCCGTACTCATCATCATCACAATCTCAGGGCGAGGAAAACGGCGTAACTGCTGCACATGGGTTGTCTGGCGTCGCACGCAGCTGCAGCAGAGGCCAAAACTGGGCAGGGTTCCGTGTGCTGGAGTTGATGTTTGAACCCACAAATGGCCACCGAGAAACGTGTGAGAAACTGAGAACTGGTTTTGCTTTAATCTGAGTTTTTGCCCGCCGCTTTACACGGTCGGCTCGCGCCCGACCGCCGCTTCTGACCCTAACGGCGAACTTCAGCAGTGAGTGTGTTCAAAGAGCAAAGCAAGGGAAGGACGTGAGATTTTTAAATTATAAAGCGTTCACAGAGACCCCTCTGAAGTTGGCTTTGTTCACGGGATACATAATTATTTCAGTGGCCAAGAAAATTTCTAGGTGCAAAATACACAGCACGGAGGGCTTTTCCGTCAAAGGATTTCGAAGACCGTTTGTTTCATTCTGCTTCCCAGGAAAGCCTTTTTACCGAGGGCATGGAAAAAAAGAAGGTGAGGTTAAATGGTCGTGTCTGCCGGTTCTCTTCCTGTGATGCAACAACTAAGGAATGGAACAGGGACAGAAAATAACAGCTTATGGCAACTGATCAGAAACCCGGAGTTATTTTATCATCAGAACCCATCAAGGATGGGCGTCACACGCTCTGCAGCACCACCCCAAGCCACGTTTTCAGGGCAGGTTTTCTTTTTTCATTTTCTTCTTCTGCATTGGGAAGAGACATTTCTTAGGCCTGAAGGAAACAACAAAAGTATCTGTTGATTTAATTTCATTTTAAATCTTGATTTCAGAGAAATAAAACGATCAAAATGTAAGCAAATATAGGAACCATAGAAGAAATAATAATCGTATGTAACTTTATAAGGAGATTTGAGAAGAAAAACATTTTTTCCATAAAAACTAGTCATTTTTATAAATATAGAAACCTGATGGTTGTATGGCTTTTTCCTGCTAGGAGTTTCCCCCTCTTTTTTTTTTTTTTTTTTTTTCCCCACAGAAATATTATGGAAATACTGAGTGACTTGTTAACTTCTTATTAATGAAAGTTATTTGAACTTTGATGGGACTGTTTTCAGTGTGTGGCACCCACTGGACAGTCGGGTAACGGCCACGGCATCGTGTCCCTTTGCTAACCTCCGTCCTGAGTAAGGCGCAAAATAAATATATTCGTGCTATGGACTTCTGGAGGTCTCTAAACCAGCTCCTCGCTTGACGGAAGACTGTCGCCCTCATCCCTGCAGTAGCTGCTGTGGATCTTTTCCCCAGCTTTAACGAGCTACTGCCTTTGGCTGACATGGAGGTAATGAGGTAATGGAGTGCAGTAGGAAGGATGAAAGAAACCTCCCGAATTTCAACCAGATTGAAAAATTCTGTCCCTGGGCTAGCCTAACCCCACACCAGGGTCCGTGCAGCTCCTTCGTGCCCTGTGCTGTGCTTCCCAACGTGGGGGGGACAACAGATGGAGGAAGAGGCAGCGAGCCACGGCTGGCTGCTGATGGTGTTTCCTTGTGTCCTCCAGGGAAAAGAGGAATTCCCCTGCCCCACAGAGGAAAACACGGAACGTCTGAATGGCTGGACTATGTGTCTACGGCAGAGGACACATACATACAGACTGGGATAAGGGTAAGGACCATAAGGGATCCCCATTTGGGGCGTGTGGCAAGAGCCGTGGGACTTAGAACAAGTGGGCCAAGAGTATGAAAGTCAAGTGCGTCTTTTAGTTGTGGTATAGCCGGGGATCGAGGTTGTCCCCGGCCAGTGCAGCTAAGTCAGCAACTCCCTAGGTGGTCCAGGAACTCCCCACTTAATCATCTCCACAAGAGAGATAACAAAGCGATTTGAGACAATAAACTGACTCGAAAGGAGGCAATTGACTGGAGGTCTTCACAAGAAAGTATTTGAGCAACTGGTGTAGGAGCTCTCCGGGTGGGAATTCCAGTGTGCCCCGAAGACAGCACCTGTGCCCGGACTGATGCCGGTGCTTGAAGGAGCCATCAGCCCGCTGGAGAACCCAGCCCTTCCCTCCAGGGCCTGCCCGAGGCAGAACTGAGCACACGGCGCAAAGATAAGACGCTTGTCAACAGTCAACACAAACTGTTCCTGCAGATGCAGAAGTGGTCACGTAGGACAGAGCTTTAGCAAATATGTAAGACAGTTGGGAGACGCTTTGAATGTAATTAAGGTAATCAATAGTGTGGTACTGGTGGTAGAACCATGGTCCAGCAGAACAGCGGTTTGGGGTCTCGCCCAACCCAGATAAGGACATGCACCTGTTTGAATGATTTAATTCCCCACTAGAGAATTACTCTGTGCCAAGACCAATAATTTGGGTCTTGTGTTTTTTTTTTTGTGTGGGATTTTTTTTGGTGGATTTTTGTTGTTTTTTGTGTTTTTTTTTTTTTTTAAACAAACACTGTGTCCACACCTACGCAACAGAAGTCATACAACTTGTTTATTATGCTAATTTCATGTATGTTTAAATCTAGAATACTGTATTTTAACTAATATAAGGCGAGGTTTAGAATACCTTAGGATGAGCTTTGTGGTCAGACTGTTATCTTCATATTTACTACCCTTTATTTAACACAAAACCAGTCTTTCTGGTTTTGAACCCTCTTTGTCTGAATGGAAGTAGCTGTCTCTTGATTCCCCAGCAACAGCCCGAACAGACAGTCTTGCTGCAACTTTTTTTTTTTTTTTTTTTTTTTTTTTTAAAGCCAAGTAACACAAGAAACTTCTAAATTTTTGTCTTCCCAGCTGTATTGCATATCTACAAGTGAAACGCAGGGCATACTGAAAACCATGGGCACAAAACCAGAGTGGAAACGTATTCGTTTTCCACGTGTACCATTCTCAGATACATCCATGACTTGCCTTGTAATTCAGTAGAAATTTACTTTTTTTTTTAAAAAAAAAAAAAAAAAAAAAAAAAAAGAGTAACCACCTTTCTTCCCAATCAACTGCACTACGACATGCAAAAGTCCCAACTGGTTGGATCGATACAACGATCGCATCAGGGTTATAAAAGCAGGGAAAAAGATGATGCGCGCGCGGGCTGCTGAGGCACATGAAACACTTTCTGGTATCAAGTCCCGCACGTTAAAGAAAACTTGAAAAAGCCATGGGCAAGTTTTCCAAATTTTGCCTGGAATCCGGCTCAGGACAGAAGCTGTGCGCACAAAAAGCGCCAAAGACATTCTACCCCATCCTGCTGCGAACAAAAAGAAGTGAACAATTGGATTTCAAACGTACAGGTGATACAAAATAGCAAAATTCAGTTGAAAAATTAAGTATCTTTATTTTACAGTTTTAGAAAATTTTTACAGTTTAAAACTAAAACAGGCTAAAGGAAATTCCAGTGTTTTAAAAGCAAAACAGAAGAAAAAAAAAAAAAGAAACCACACTGCAATTTCATTTGACCAGTCATTTTCAACTTTCTTTTCTTTCACCATACCTATATACGCCTGAAATAGGCTTAATTACTCCACGTAAAGTTAACTCTGCAGAAGCCCTTGGGATGTTTTTCATCTCTTGTCCTGTTCCCCCCACTGTTAATTTTGAAATGTTTGGGGTTGGTTCCCCCCCCCCCCCATGTTACACCACAGAAAGAAGCAGCAAATCTACCTTTGGTCACCGGAAATGCTATGTATCACAATGTATTTACATATATAAAAATAGATATTATGATACGCTGTGCAATTGGATACAGGGCTGTAATTCAGTCAGAGGGATGGCTGACATCAAAACCACGGAGAACTCCGTAGACATAGGGTGGAAAGAACCCACCCAGCCTGAACTGAAAGTCTGATGCACATATTACAGTAAGACCTACAGTTTTTGAAAAACAGAAGTGTTTACCAAAAATGTCTTTTACTACTCGGAAATGACATTGCTTTTTCTCTTGATCTTCACAATGGCTCTATCCTGTTGTCAGCACAGGAGTGTTCCTGGTGACATGTTCAGTTCTTTGTTATTACTTACAAACAATAACAAAAAAGAATTTTACTTGTACCATAGATATAAGGTACTTCTAGATCAAAGTCACAGACTACCGGTTAATCTGTCCTTGTATCAATTTTGCAAGTCATCACCCAGCAAATACTCCGTCGATAGTCCGGTGAGCTGCATAGGGAAGAGTGTGGCCAGTAGGTCGATGGAGGTCATTCTCCCCCTCTACTCTGCACTGGTGAGGCCACAACTGGAATACTGTGTCCAGTTTTGGGCTCCCCAGTTTAAGAGGGACAGGGAACTGCTGGAGCGAGTCCAGCGAAGAGCAACTAAGATGATTAAGGGCTTGGAGCATCTCCCTTATGAGGAAAGGCTGAGAGAGCTGGGACGCTTTAGCCTGGAGAAGAGAAGGCTGAGGGGAGACCTTATTATGGCATACAAGTATCTAAAGGGTGGGCTGAAGGAGGATGGAGCCAGGCTCTTCTCAATGGTTCCCAGTGACAGGACGAGGGGTAATGGGCACAAGTGGGAACACAGGAAGTTCTGTTCAAATACATGGAAAAACTTCTTTACGGTGAGGGTGACAGAGCACTGGCACAGGCTGACCAGGGAGGGGGGGGAGTCCCCTTCTCTGGAGGTTCTCCAGACCCGCCTGGATGCAGTCCTGAGCAATGTGCTCCGGGCAATCCTGCTTTGGCAGGGGAGTGGGGCTGGATGATCTCTAGAGGTCCCTTCCAACTCTGATGATTCTGTGAAAGGCGAGTTACCCTCCTCCCACAAAGGGGATCTACAAGCCAGAACTAGAACCATGAAACTAGTAAGCATAGCGTATGGGATTAATGGGCTGACCGACAAGGTAAACGAGATGCACGATAAAAATCAGGGAGAGAGGGATGTTCATTTTATCAGCATCCCTGACAGCTGCTGACTGGCTAAATTCCCCATTCTTTACATCCCGTCCGCTTTCCGCAGCTTCGCTTTGTTTGGCAATAGCCGCCCCTGCGCAGGAAAAATACTTGAACTGAGTTTTCACACCAGTCTTCCTGCACCGGCCAATTCTCTTAGCTGGTTTTCTTTTTTTATTTTGGTGGTGGTGTGTTTTGCGTTTTTTTTTTTTTTTTTTTTTTTTTTTTTTTTTTTTAAATTAAAGGGCCAAACCACATAGAATATCTTAAAATAGTAAAAAAATATCATGGGTTTTGGATCACAAGAAAATCCTTCATTCAGCACCGTGTATAAAACGAGCTTAAAAAAATTTACTCCCTCTGTGTACATATGCAGAGTTAAATGTATGCACTCGCAAGCGCTAAAATTAACAACCTTTAGAGTTTGCACTCTTCATAGCAGTAGCCTATATACTGTTATTTGAACATTATTACAAAGTCCTTCCACAACGACATCAGACATTTAAAACTGTTCTACTTGTAATGTTACCACCCAAGAATAAACTTCCTCACTGAAAGCAGCTTCTATCGAGCATCTGAGAAACTCGCATCAAGCAATTTGGTATCTTACTCGCATCTCAAAAATCCTTTTCACGCTGCTCTCCGTTTTCGCCTCCAGCCTCCCATCTGATCCACGGACAAAGCACCGCCGATTCAGTGTCAGTCAAGTAACACAACCACTGCTCAGACGGGACTTGCGCAGCGCTAGGATGTTGCTACAGCCCCGGCACCCCCAGCGCTGGGCTGGATGGAGAAACGTGGAAAACGGTTAAAAATAATGAGCAGATCATGCACGGTCAGACCCGTGAATCCGTATTTTTCTTTAAGCAGCTGGGTTTTGCTTTCGTATGTTGCCAGGCTGAAAGGACCTGAGCTCATACTTGCTGTCAGTCAGTGACTTTTAGGATCAAAGGATTAATTTTTAGTATTATAATGGGACGCACCCCCACCCCGTGACGAATGCGACAGGCACCCCAGGCATCGGGCTGGGCTATGGTGACCGATTCCCAGTTGCACGCTTTTCGGACAGCGCTAGGAGTGCGCTACCGAAACAGATTTCTTTTTGCCCTCCCCCAGCCTGTGCTGGCTCTATGAAAGTTTGAGAATCAAACGGTTGTTGGAGAGGTCAGGGGACAAAGCACTGAGTCGAAGAAAAACAACCAAGAGACGCTCCCACCAGCACACGCAGACCAGTGCCGTTAACTGGCAATTAGAGAGAAAAAAGGCTCGCTCCCCCCCCCCCCATCTTGCTGCCAGGTCAGAGTCTGAGGTAACATCAGGTGTGGTGACACACATTTTTGTTGAAGTCTCCCCTGTCAGCTATGAAAAAAAAACCCAACCAAACAGTTTCTGACCAAAACCAGATTGAACTGCACCACTGCGGGTTTTTGTGTCAAACTAAACCTGAACCACTTGAAGTTTTCGTTCACCGTGAACCGGGAAAAACTTCAGTCAGAGCTGAACAATAAAGAGCCCACCCTGCCGGCTTCTTGCTGTGGAAAACGCACGTCAAGGGCTGTGCTTGTGGCCGTCCCAGCCATTTAAAGCTTGGATCCGCAATGGAGGAGTGGCAGGTTCATGGCGTTTTCCTGTCTACAGCTACAACTTTAAGGGGAAAAGAGCTACTTCGATCCTTTACAAACTTCTGGCTTAAGGAAAAGGTTGTTGTATCGGAAGCACTATCAGCTCTGACTCTCGCGCACAGTCCAACTGCGTCGACCCAACAGGGCATTGCTGCTCATGGAGAGCATCGCACCCCGTACTGGGAGTCGTTCAGCAGTACTTGACCATCCGGTGGTCACCTGCTACTGCAGGGCGCTCTACCACCTCAAGTCACCAGTTTTTTATTTTATTTTATTTATTTATTTTTGGAGCTGTAATTTAAATCCATTCATTCTAATGCCATCCCTACTGGAAAAAAAGAACAAGATCATTTGTTTTTCCAATCTGCAGTAGCATTTCAGGTTTTTAGATATTTATCATACGTGCCCTTAGGTCTTGAGACCATGCCTCTGCCTATTTTCAGCTAACAGAGTTTTACGTTAAACACCCAAAGAAAGTTCACAACACACAGCACCTGTATGTCAGCATTTCTCAACCAAAATTTCCAGCCTACAGATCATCTCAAAGATTTCTCAGGGATATGCAGCTGGATGAAGTTTGCCATCTGGAGCTACGCTTGCATGCTAAAATGCAGGAAAATATTGTGAGAAACTCGATAAATGGTAACGCCACCTGCAGCTCCACGTTATCCCAGGAAGGCGGCTCCACGTTATCCCAGGAGCATGCACTGCACGCTTGGAACCCTTAGCTACCAGCAGACCAACAACAGGACCAAGAGTTGCAATATTCCCAACAGCTGCCGGGAAAAGAGAACTGCAACCGAGTCTCTGCATCACAAGAAGTTGAGTCCTCTACTAGTTCCTGAAATTATAGATGACTCTGTGCACAATACACTAGTACCCAACTCAAGAAAATCCAATTTAAGCACATTATTTGTCATCGATCACTGATCTACAGATGGCAAAACCTCCTCTTTACGCCACATAATTTGAATATTTACCTGCAAAACTGGAAGAGGAAAAGACAAAGGTGAAACACTCACAGAAGAGCTCATAATTGATAAATGCAGAAGATAAATAGGATCAGTGAAGAGACAGTTCTCTTGTGCCAGTGCCAAAGGAATCTTCTGGTAGAACACAAGGCTGTCCTGTTCCAAAAATGTTCCAGTGTGCCAGAAACATTCAATGCAATTCAACAAATTAAACATACATTTGAAAAAAAATAATATCTTATTTCAGCAGAAGGAGCACTGCCTCTATTTAACGTATGCTTTGATGTGTTTTGTTTTGGTTTTTTTTTTTCCAGAGGATTTATCATCTTTAAATTAACAAAAGAGTCTTTGTAATACAAGATCTGAATTGTCAGTCACAACGCTTCCAAAACTCCATTACAGCACTAGTAAGATGTAACGCGACTGCTGCGTGATAAAGTTCACGCTATGATGGCACTGGATCACAGAAAGCCCAGTCCTCAGACCACACCTGGACTAGTGGGCCAGGGCTCGGTCGCCGGCCCCCAGCCCAAGTGGCATGACGTGGCTCTTGTCTACGTGGTTAAATTCTTCACTCTCGGAACAAGATGAGCTCAGCTATCGCGCACGTCGCAAACAGCCCTACCCCACAGAGGTTTCGTGGTCAGCCATGGGAAGCATACCTCAGCTGTTAGCCATGCAGAGAGACTTTTCCACCACCAGCCCCAACGTTCCCTTACCGTAATTTAAATCCATTCATTCTAATGCCATCCCTACTGGAAAAAAAAGAACAAAATCATTTGGTTTTCCAATCTGCAGTAGCATTTCAGGTTTTTAGATATTTATCATACGTGCCCTTAGGTCTTCTCTTTGGAGTAGTAGTTTTGGACATCTCTGGAGTAAACTCTTTCACCGCCGTTCTTTTTCAGTATCTCCTCACGCTTTCTGAACCACCACCGCTTTTTTCTTATCCTTTTCATCTCCATCCTACCTAGCACTGTCGGCATAGAGCCTAAACTGAAAAGCCAAAGAGCTTGTCAGCGCAACTCTGTGCTTTGCGACCTGCTGGCCAGCTGGGAAACCACGCTCTAGAGAAAACACCTAGAGGTTAATCTCTCTTTGCTGCTGATGTTTCCTGGACCTCCGGATCAGAGTTCCCATTCTCTTCTGGACTCTCTAATAATAACGTCCTAATTTTCCTGAAGATGCAGCCCTTTACACAGATTTTATTTGAAAACATCGGAGATTATATTTGTCATGGAAAAAGGCACCACCTCTGCAGGCTTTGGACAACTATTTGCATCTGCTGGCACGTCTGGATTTTAAACACTTCCTTGTGTCAGTGCGATGCACGTCAAGCGTCAATATGCAGTAGTTGCACGTTACTGCGTAGCCAGCTTATCTACCCATGACTGTACTACAAATAATATGCCAAACAATGCAAGCGTATACAAAAAGACACTTTCGTCAACTGCTAATCAAAATGGCTATTAAAAACAAACATTACAGGGCTTTACATCCTGAACAGCCAGTGCAGTGCACGAAACCAGAAACACACGCGCTACCCAACGACGGGGCTGAAGAGAAGACAGACAAGAACAAAACTGCAGTACCTTGCACTAAAAAAAGCTGTGTCTGCATTGACCTCAAGGCAACACTGTTACCAAACACCCAATATAGGCTTTTTTTTTTTTAATTATTATTATTTTGGTAAATTGTCTAGCCAGGAAAAGTTCTACAAACTGTAGGGGTGAGATATCCAGGGAACACCGAGTCTATGCGCACTCAGGTATTTGTTTTGAAAGTGCTTTCCAAGCAGGAACCTATAGGAGAACGCAGCGTGTGGTTACGTAGAAAACTACCTTTAAATTCTCTACGCGTTCTGTTGCCCATCAGATACCAGAGAACAAAGTAAGGGCTGCAGGTAAACACACAGCATCTCCCAAACAGCCTATTAAGTAACGAATGCAGCCACATACTTCAAGCTCAAAATCGTATGACTTCAGTACTGTTTACCAGCTGGTTTCTTTCTGGCTCCAGTCAGTGCTATTCCCCACCATACTCAGAAGTACCATTATAGTCACGATCTGTTCTCAGCCTGAGCGATGCATCACGGATGCAAAAACCAACTCCGAGACACAGAAGCATGCGTGTCTGAAAAATGCCGCCAGGAGTTGTGCGGCATCCTTCACAAAAGACACACTGAGGGCTGCCTGAAGAGAAGAGCAGCTTCTGAAGGAAAAGCTCGGCTGATTATCCGAGATCAAGACATCATGTAAAAAGTTCAAGAAATTTGGTATGGTTAATATAGAAGGAGGAGGGGAAAAATGAAACCAACAGTTTTCTAAATGAAGCTTTCTATTAGACATGTTTATAAACCTATTGGAAAACACACTGTGCTGATTTTCTGTCTTCCAGCATTTGTCCAAATTTGGAGAAAAAAAAAAAATATTTTCACAGGTATAATTCTTAAATATGTGGATGTGCTCTTTTTTACTGCTACTGGTAAAAACAGAATATATTTTTTCCCCTTTCTTTTTTTTATATATTTCACTTATGACAAGAAAAAAAAATCCCCCAAATTCAAAGAGGGTTTAAGGATGCTTCTCCCTTACTTGTCACCCTTAGTGAAGCCTTCCAGGTTGCGTTCTAACTTCAGCTGCATTTGTGCAACCCTTCAAGAGGACGAACGCTTGAACTAATACACTGCTACTGAGTAATTTCAGACCCAGGAAAGAATCCTATTGTCACTACTATGATCCAAAGAGGTGTGGTTTGTTTATTTATTTATTTATTTTTTTAAAGTGGAGTTGGTCATTGTTGTTTTTTTTTTGTTTTGTTTTGTTTGTTTTGTTTTTTTTTGGTTTTTTTTTTTTTTGGGGGGTGTGTGTGGGGGGTGACTAAAACAAGTGCTTTCCCTGAACACACACAAGTTTTCAGAAACAGAATCCTTATTACTGAATTTTTAGAGTTAGCTAAAGGCTTAGTATGTGAAAGATGTAAACAAGAAGCGCATCAATGTTCCTTTTAACATTACGTTCATTACTTTGAGCATCTTAAGTTTGGTGTGGGATGTATCGCTGCAAAATCAAGTAAAGTTAATCAGCTATACTGAACATATCTTCACGTTTTCCTAAACAACGTTAAGTTTTACATTAAGCTGGGCAGGGAGGATTTTGAAAGCCATAAAAGCACAGCCTTGGGTTTTTTGGGTTTTTTTGATGGAAGTGATGGAACTGCCCAGGATCACGGTCCAAACAGTCGCAGCCAAACTGGTGCACCAGGGTCACCTGATTTGTACAGTACCGGAATAGTCAAAGTATGTAACTCATCGCCAGTTTACGTACTTTAACTGGAGATATTGCATTGAGTAGCTATCAGGTTTTTTCAGCATTGATCTTTGTAGTTTGAAAAAAAAAAAAAGTCACACTTAAAAATAGATGGAAAACCCCTGGAAACATAAGGTGAAACAGGCGCTCCGAGCAGACCTATCTAGAACGTAATGCGAACAAAGCAACTGTTAAATGCCTACAAGTTAAGTGTTATGAATTCTTCCATTTTAATCGAGTTATAAACAATTTCAGAAATAAACTGTTTCCTAACCCACAAACGTATGAGAACAAATGTTAAAATACACTTTCAAGTAGATGATAAAACTTAATGCTTCATCAGAAAGCTACTGGCTTTTAAGTATATAAAAAGCTATTCCAAATAACATAATGACTGAAAGACAATCAAGGCAAAAAACCATAGATCTTCGAGTCAGTCTCCAAACTTGTTTTCTTGCTATTTGTCAAGTTCATTATTTAAACACAAGTTTTTTTTTTTTTCTTAATTTAATATACATACTTATACAATGGCTTAAATTAAGGCATAATCCAGCTGGCTGAAGTTTTCTGTAAAACGTCTCTGCTGCTTTTTATTAGTAATAATTGGTTCAGATTACCGCTGGCAAAAGTAACACGGTCCGTTAACGAGGAGATTGAAAGCCAGATCTCTTTAGTATTACTATATTCCATTAGGGCGATTTGTAAATGAATTGTAGTGCAGGCCTTTGGACTCAGGAAGCCTTTCAAGGAACTCACTGTTAAATCAACTTATCAGACAGGGCTTGAGGCTTTAAGCAGAAGGTGGTGAAACTCTGAAGTCATAGTGTGGTTTCACAGAAAGCCTTTCACGTTCTAGAGAAAGAATACTGTCCACCCAATGTGAAACAGATAAAAAACAGGAGTTATCATCCGAAAAGCACAGGGCAAACTTTTTTTGGCCCAGCCAAAAGACCACGGCTGCAATTTACAGACAGACAATAAAAGAGAGCCCTTCAGAATCCAACTCAACATGCCAACTGGAGACTCTTAAATTAAAAGCGTTGCCTCTGATCATGTCACTGCGATGATACTTTCGTACAGGGCATTTTGGGCTCTAAAGTACTCTGAAAACTATTTCTTCCATGCAATTTGGAATCATATTCTAGGACCCTAGAATACTTCCATTTTCTACTTCCGTTTCAATGTGAAGTGTTTGAGGCTTTCTGGGGTTGCAATTTAAGTGTAGAACAGACACCTTTGATAAAGCCCAGTGTTCTTAGATGGAATAAATAATATGCAAACCACATCATCCCTCTACGTGTTGATGCATAAAAGACTCAATCATGTTATACAGGAAACGCACATTTTCAGGAATATAAAGTAAGAGCAGCTGCACCCCAAAAAGTTTTGGATTCACGATTTTAGTCCTTCGCAATGACATGTATCAAGAGGTGCAAAATAACAGGCCAGGTCACAGCCTGGTTCCAGAACCCGGCAGGCCATGCTTTGGCTCCTCCTGGGACAAAGACAAAACACGGCTGAGGCAGTTGATTAGTTACTGAGCAGCAAGTATCACAACTGACTATAGCACCATGTGTGCTCCCCTGGGAATGAAAACACCAGATTATTTTCTTCAGAATTAGCAACTGCAATTATACTCCTTAAACAAATAACAAGTAGAAGCTCGAAACCCCAAACATATGAACTTTTACTGCTTTACTTCAGCATTTTCCCAACGAAAATACTGCCTGTTAAGCTTAGTATAGTGCTACTGCCTAGTTTCTTACCTATTTGGCTTGCGTTTTATTTCTAAAACATTAAACATTCCTAATGCGCTTTTGCTTCCAGACAGTGTTCTGTGACGAACGCTGTTTGTTTTCAAAGACAGCCCCTAGAGTTCATACGAGTGCTTAGAAAGCTTCCTGCAGCTCCATTCATCCTGCCTTTTAAACTAGCCTAGTAGCCAACCCAGGTACCTGGAAGTAAAAACAAAGACAAAAAAGTTAAGAGATGCATTTAATGCACCACGGTAGTATAAATCCTTTCAGAGGCTGGTAATTTAACCATTCTCTGCATTTCCTGAATGTCAGTTTATACTAAAGCATTCCCTTGTATCAATGGCTTTGACAAATAGGGAAAAGTAAAGTAGAGGGTGACAACAGGGAAAGTGCTAAAAGGAGTATCATGTTTCTCTCAAAGAAGCATTGTAGCAGACTTGTCCAATGCTCTTCCTCCATGTTAACCTACACTATGCTAAAGCAGCAAAATAGCCACACAAGCACAGAGTACTGTGTAAATAAAGACTCTTAATACTATCCCGGTGTAATGAAAATGGAACGGTCAAAGGCATTCCCTAATAAAATGATCATTGAAATCCATACATCAGAACCCTCGTAGAGCACCATATTTCAGAAAGATGTTTGAAGTGTATAGCTGTACCAAAGCTGGAGGCAGAACATTCGTCGATGGATTTGATGATCAGACTCCCAGTGAGGTTCCTCAATGAATGCAAATACTACTAAACCAGTCCTAAATACATACTGGTTTTATATGGATATGTTTGTGAGGGAAAAGGAGGAGTTCTTATCGCGTTGTTTATTCCAGCTGTTTTTGCTCTGCATTTAGGCATTTGCTTTCAAGGTTGTCCTTATTCTGACCAGCTGGTTCCTCACTCTGTGCAACAGAAACTTCAGACTGGTCCATCTTTGCGTTGGTATCAGCCAACTCCTCTGCAGCCGAGGTGGGGCCGTGCAGATCCTTCACGTGGAGGGTAGGATTGGTCATTTGCTCTGTGTCTTGTTGAGGGGCTGGTACGTTGCTGTCTTTGGGAAGCTCGGGGCAGTTGACAGGAGCTATCACCAAGGGAGGCTGAGGTAGGTCTTTCTGTAAATGGAAGATCACAGTCAGAATGATGGAAAGCAAGACTTACTGCGACAGTTATCAGGAGTGATGGTCATACAAGATGAAGACTAAAGGTCCATCATCTCCGTTATCGTTCTCCAGTAGTGGACACATGCATACAGTTGTCCTGTCTTTGTGTTTTATAGTACACACAGGGAGTTTTTTTTTTTTTCTTCCAGAAATGTTTTAACTGCTTTCTGCCTGATCCTTCTGTGCTGTTTTCGGATGCGCTCTGCCAATTACACAGGAACAGGCAAACAGCACTTTGGCACTTCTTCATTCTCTGGTTTTGCCCACCTTTACTATCAGTGTGCAACAACCGGCAACTTCCCCATCGCATTTCAGGTGATCTCAAGTATTTTTCCAACAATTAAATTCAATTCTCTAGAGGAAATCTGTGCAGGTTGTCACGAATAACAAAATAAGACTCACTGGGGGGAACCTCTAGCTTGATAGATTTGCTCTTCAAGTAATTATTCAAAATCTATAATCATGCAACACGATAGAAATTATTCCTTTGGGAATCAAATTAATTTCACTTGTACCACAGTGAAACAAAGCGATAATTTACTATATTGAAATAGATTTCTACCTTCCAAAGCAGTAGACTATGAAAAAACGTGAAGAAAAATATTTTAAGGACATATTTTCTATAATATTACTATATTATAGAAAAGATGATGTTTTATAACAACAATAATAGTAATTTCAGAGATCAATCCAGTAAAATTACAGCAGAATCAAGAAGGATAGACACGGCCTACTTTACTGTTCACTAGCCAGTCTGGGTGGCCATAAACAAAAAAAAAAAAAAAAGAAAACCTTACCGAGGCAAAAAAAGTATGTAAGAAAGCAAACAACCAAGCAAAACAAAAGTCTTTGGTTTTGTTTGATAATACTGCAATATTTTACTCAACTTTAATTCTAGTAAGGTTTTTATAATATTAGTATTTCTTGAAGACACTCATATCAAACTGGTATTCACCGCAAAGCCGCTGCCCGTCCAGAACATGGCAAGCTCCTTTCTCCAAAGAGCCACAGCAAAGCTCGTGAGCAGAGTACAGGGCACCAAGTAGAGGAGAGCGGGCTGGCCCATCTGCATCAACGCCAAGGCAACAAAGGTCACGAGAAGGCCTATGCCATACGCTGAAAGGAGACAAAGCCAACAAAAACGGTTATTCAGATGTTGCTCTGCTCAGGAACGACTCAATAATTAGCTAGATGACCGCGCTAACAGAAACTTTTTTCAAGTAATACGTCAAACAGTATCTCCAGAATTTTTTCAGGCCTCTTTAGACACAAGCATTATATACACAATCTAAACTTGGAATAACGCTTTACTTAGAGATACTACAGTTTTCCATTGATAATAACATGTTGCGAAAGTAGTGTGATCAGCAGAGTAATACGTCAAACAGTATCTCCAGAATTTTTTCAGGCCTCTTTAGACACAAGCATTATATACACAATCTAAACTTGGAATAACGCTTTACTTAGAGATACTACAGTTTTCCATTGATAATAACATGTTGCGAAAGTAGTGTGATCAGCAGAGTAATACGTCAAACAGTATCTCCAGAATTTTTTCAGGCCTCTTTAGACACAAGCATTATATACACAATCTAAACTTGGAATAACGCTTTACTTAGAGATACTACAGTTTTCCATTGATAATAACATGTTGCGAAAGTAGTGTGATCAGCAGAGTAATACGTCAAACAGTATCTCCAGAATTTTTTCAGGCCTCTTTAGACACAAGCATTATATACACAATCTAAACTTGGAATAACGCTTTACTTAGAGATACTACAGTTTTCCATTGATAATAACATGTTGCGAAAGTAGTGTGATCAGCAGAGTAATACGTCAAACAGTATCTCCAGAATTTTTTCAGGCCTCTTTAGACACAAGCATTATATACACAATCTAAACTTGGAATAACGCTTTACTTAGAGATACTACAGTTTTCCATTGATAATAACATGTTGCGAAAGTAGTGTGATCAGCAGAGTAATACGTCAAACAGTATCTCCAGAATTTTTTCAGGCCTCTTTAGACACAAGCATTATATACACAATCTAAACTTGGAATAACGCTTTACTTATAGATACTACAGTTTTCCATTGATAATAACATGTTGCGAAAGTAGTGTGATCAGCAGAGTCCATCCTGTGCAATTAAGTCATCACCTTAAGCAGTTGGAGGAAGGCAAAATAAACAAATGAAGTAATTTGCCTCATGTTGTATTTATGAAGTCAGATACAGACAATTATTTTGTCCATTATAACAAGTTCTTGTTGTCTGACCGGGCTTTGGCTGTTTCTTACTATCCTGCAACACCACTAAAAAACCCAAACAAGCCAGCTGTATGTTATTATTTGTTATTACTTTCTATTTAATTTCTGCGTATATTCTGCAAAAATTATTAAGTAGAACAGAAGCAGCTAGGATCTCATATTGTAATGATTTTTAGTTACATCTTCAGAACAATGAAGCTAAATCCAACTGATTTTTCCTCAGGAACCTGATGAAGAAAGATACGGAGGCACTGGAGCGTGTCCAGAGAAGGGCACCAGAGCTGTGAGGGGTCTGGAGCACACGTCCTGTGAGGAGCGGCTGAGGGAGCTGGGGGGGTTCAGCCTGGAGAAGAGGAGGCTGAGGGGAGACCTTCTCGCTCCCTACAGCTCCCTGAAAGGAGGGGGGAGCGAGGGGGGGTCGGTCTCTGCTCCCAAGGAACAGGCGATGGGACAAGAGGGAACGGCCTCAGGTTGTGCCAGGGGAGGTTTAGGATGGAGAACAGGGAAAATTTCTTCATGGAAAGGGTTGTCAAGCACTGGAAGAGGCTGCCCGGGGCAGTGGTGGAGTCGCCATCCCTGGAGGGATTTAACAGCGAGGCAGACGTGGTGCTGAAGGACGTGGGTTAGTGGTGGGTTTGGCAGTGCTGGGTTTACGGTTGGACTCTATGACCTTACGGATCTTTTCTGACCTATATGATTCTATGATTAGAACACTGTATGACTTTAAAAAGTTCTTCAATTTTTTTTTTTCAGGGCACATTATGATATTAGTGAGAGTTCCCTATCTCCAGTTGAAATATTTCTTCTTGTGATTCAAGTCCATTGCCTCAGATCTTATCCCTGTGCACTTGTACGAAAAGTCTGTCTGTCTGTCTTTTCTGCATCCTCACATTACGACAGCAACAAAATCTCCTTCTCTTTGCCTTTTCTTTTAAAATCGTGTGCTCCAGCCCTTAGCCATCTTGATGGCCTCCACTGGATTTACTCCAGTATGTCAATATCTGTCTTGCACCACGGATCCTCGTTAAGGCTCAGTCTTAATTACCAAATTGAGGGGAATAATCACTTCTCTCATACTGCTGACTCAATCTTGCTAACACAGCCCTGTATGTGGTGAGTTTTTGTTGCTGCAATAGTACACTGCTGACTCTGACACTGATACATTTTCCTATCAATTTCTGTAAAAAGTGTTTTGAAAGCACCAGGTAAGGCAAGAGTTTCATTTAAATATATATGAGAGGAAATTAGTTAATACGTGGTACTTTGAAATAAAACCATCTCTCTAACCCTGCTATAAGTCTCCACGAACCTTGCTATTTTTTTGGAAGAATTTCTAAAGCAGTTTGTCATGAAAATTTTTCATGACATTAACTGCACGCATCTTAAGTCTTCACTAGCATACTTTGTAACAAAGACAGCAGAAATCTATAAGATCCTATTCATCAGTCATCTTTAGTCCATGGCACGTAACTCTGTGTATTCTACCAACTAAAGAATAAGATTAATTTAGAGTTGTTACAGCCATCATAATACAATTCATTGCGTCACAGGTCACGGATTTTTATAATACACAAAAAGTTAAGAACAAAGTCAAAGGGGGCTATCCCTGAACCTGAATTCTCATATGCAATAAACTCAAAGATTCATCAATCAAGAAACCAGAATGAGTAGCTAAGCATGCATAAAGAGAGCATAGATGTGAGAGTAGGTAGTGTAGATGCGAGTAGTGAGACAAACCACGGTAACAAGAAGCTCTCCTTATATATGGCAGACAAAACAGCTCAGGAAAATAACATCAGAAAACCTGGTGACGGAAGGTCTGGCCACAAAAGCGCTTTGCTAAAATATTCTGTTTAATAATAAAGAGAGGAGAACAATAAAAAAAAAAAAAAAAAAGAAATTATGGCTGCGTCAGAAGTGTGGCCAGCAGGTCAAGGGAGGTGATTCTGCCCCTCTAGTCTGGAGTCCCCAACATAGGAAAGACATGGACCTGTTGGAGCATGTCCAGAGGAGAGCCACGAAGATGCTGCAAGGGCTGGAGCACCTCCACTGGGAGGACAGGCTGGGAGAGTTGGGGGGGTTCAGCCTGGAGAAGAGAAGGCTCTGGGGAGATGTTATTGTGGCCTTCCAGTCCCTAAAGGGGGCCTACAGGAGAGCTGGGGAAGGATTTTTACTGGGGCATGTAGTGATAGGATGAGGGGCAATAGCTTCAAATTGGAAAAGGTTAGATTTAGATTAGATATCAGGAAGAAATTTTTCACTGTGAGGGTGGTGAGGCACTGGAACAGGTTGCCCCAAGAAGCTGTGGCTGCCCCATTCCTGGAGGTGTTCAAGGCCAGGTTGGACGGGGCTTGGAGCAACCTGGGCTGGGGGGAGGTGTCCCTGCCCAGGGCAGGGGGGTTGTAGCTCAATGATCTTTAAGGTCCCTTCCAACCTAAACCATGCTATGATAATACGAGATCAGTGGTATGCTTTTAAAGGGAACAACTCCTGTAGATATTGCATTCAGGTGTCGCTGTTATACGTACCTATTGTGCAGGCTACAAAATAGACTCTGGACGACTGCACCTGAATATCAAATCTATGGCAATAGGCTACCAGTAAGCCTAGGAAAGGAAAGAACAATTACAATGTGCTTTCAACCTATTCACACGTTAAGATACACTAAACCATCACATGATCTAGAAACTTAAGACTTTTTTTTTTTTTTCTTTTTTAAAGTTATTTGAGCACCCTAAGTACTATGTCTAAGTACTATGACAGCATCTAAGTACTATGACAGCATCATTCAGGAGGCTGCAGAGCTTACAGGACAGTTATATCATAACACAAACCCAGCGCACTCTAATTAGAAGCACTCTAATAATAAAATTAACGTCTACAAATACACAGATCCTAGATACAAAACATCACCCCTTCCCTAATAAACAGTTGTAAAAATATAGCGTTCACAACAAGAATAAGGGTAAGTTCATCCCTTCCAGCTCCTAATAAAGACAAATATATGGTTAATGACTATGCGTATTAGAGGCTGGGGGAGGAAGGGACACAGAGAGGGATGACAGTTCATATTTCCCAAAATACAAGAAAATAAACAAATAATCTCTCAGAAGAAATCTGAAAGCCAGAAGATGCATACTTGTTTTCACCTGCAGTGGTGCCAGGCATACTGCTACGTACCATCTAAAGTCAAATTTGAGAGAACGTGTGGTAGAAACACTGGATGTTGTGTGACTAACAAAATTATGAAGTTTTGATTTGAGTACGCACATACCTGACCACTCATGTGCAAAGGACAAATAATTTCCTCTATCACCACACTATTAAATATGTTTTATACTACAAAATTAGTTGCTAAATCAACTTCTGAGATTTCTCTACGTTTCTTGACATCACTGCATGTGAAACCGAGCCATGTGAATATTATTTCTTATGGAAAAAGCAATCAGTGCAGAAAAAAAGAATATAAAAGATATCTTTACAAGTTTGTCAGCTTTACAGAAGTCAAATCACACTTCCCACTTGTAGCAGAAGTACAAGAGGAATAAACTAATATGACAATGTGACAATTCTCAACATGCTAAACAAGAAATACCTGGAACTAAAATGTCTCCAAATCCTAGGAGAGAAAAAGGCCTGTCGCACAGCGCCAACGGTGAGGAGTTCAGTCGTGGAACCTTCAGAACCATTGGGAGCTTGAAATGAGACACATACGCCCTATGAAAAGCTGTTTTGTCTACGGGCACCATCTACCAGAACTTGGTTGTGTTGTACTGAAACTGCAGACTTCAAATAAAGCAAATGTATTTTTTTTTTTTACATTATAGATCCTTATGTTTAAAACCTTTTATTAATATTACTAACAACTAACAAAATGTATTTAAGATAGGAGTGATGAAATACTTTCTAAAAACAAACCGCCAATACAACTCTGCATGACAGACATCTCAAAACACTATAATAATTTTCAAGTCCTCACATGCAATAGGGTATTAACTCTGCTTTAACTGCAGGAACATAAAAAAAATTAGATATGCTGCCACCACATGCATAAGAAATAACCATTTATATTTCATTCTACCGGTTGAAATAAAAGTCTCAAGAGCAAACACTTGAATAATTTTAAAAAGTGATTTTTCAAATCACTTTAAAGGCTTGTTTTCTCCCTAAGTGTTCCTATTTATTACATAATTTGCAATATTGAGGCACAGTATGGCAAGGTTCATTGCAAACACGTATTCTCTTCAGTGTAGTACATTAAAGAAACTTTTTCTTTTTTTTTCTCATGTTAGTGCAAGAATAATTTTGTCTACTTAAACTATCATCGTTTTATACCATTCCTTCTGTGCATAAAACTGAAACTAAAGGGGTACAAAAGACAAGAACGTAAGAAGTTAAAGAAATCAGTATGGTTTGATCCACTCATAGTTCTTCCTGCAAACAACTGTTTTCTTTACTATTTGCCCCTGTGACAGTATTACATTTATTGCTGTAGAAAGACCCAGCATCCTTAAAATCCTTCAATTAACAAAACCAGTTTTCCTACAGATCCATTTCTTATTTGTTTTGCACTCTGTATCTCATTATCTCCTACATCTCACGTACTTTCCTCCCCGAGTCAGCCGTATCATGTTGTACTGGCTGCTGTCAAACGGTACAGAACCACCAAATATTGACTTCTGCTTCCCCTCTGTCTCCAATTCACCTCTCTCTCCTTTGCCTATAGCCCCAGCTTTTCGTAAAGCAATTACCAAAAGCAGAGGGGAGGGGGAAGAGACAGACTGATCATGCAAGTTTTATCTATGTAGGTAAAAATGGATATGCTTCATTAGCAGTAAGTTATAGTTACAAACGTGGGTTTCGTGAAGCTGAGCTTACCAGCTTCTTCATACTGAAACCCTCTTAAAGATAAAGGAAGACCAAAGCTGTTGCGATGAGCCACTAAAACTCTGGTTTGCCCCCTCTCCAGAGAGCTCAGGAATGCTTATTATTAAATTATCATTACATTATTTTCAGACTGGTATCTCGATTTCAGCTTTGTGGTCTTTGAATTTTAGAGAAGTTGAAAGCGTAACAGCTGGAAGCCAGCACCGTGTTTTCAGGCTAAATACAGTACCTTTTCGTGCGTGGCAGAATCAGATGGGCCTGCAGCCACCTCCACCATTATACTCTCCCCGGTCTAAAGAAAAAAGGGGAAAATTGTAAATCAGCACTTCACTCAGCAGGTCTGGGATCATTTGGGAACACACAGAGAAACGGGTCATTACGCTTTGCTCTGTGAGCAGTGGGCACTAGAGGAGTACTGTACTCACCTTTGTTAGAAAAGGTGTGATAAATACAAAGAATACATCGTACACAAAAAGAACCAGGAGGAGCAAGGTACAACCCTGAAGGAAGAGACAAGATACTCGGTATTTACAACTATGCGTTAGTAAACAGCAAAGAATTAATAATTAGCAACTTCAGACTATTCAAGGCAAAAGCTAACAAGGACTGGGCAATCTTTAAGGTTGATGATCTTAAAGGGCCCTTCCAACCTAAACCATTCTATGACTGAAACAAGTCACCCATGCATTTTTCTTAATTCCTAAATATTTCATATGGAGGAATTGTGTCTCACATACACCATATAAAAGAAAGTAATTCTTAAGACACAAAATTACATGTTAGTCCCTAAAATTATTTATCATGTAAAATCCAGAAATGGTGCCATTTCGATTTGTTAGGAAATATTAAAGAGTTCTGCATTTTCTCTAGAGGATGCTAGGCACAGCTTGAAACGGGATCCACATTTTTTTGGCCAATCTGTACAGGGAAACAAATGTATAGGCGAAGATAACTTGAAACAGAGTTTGAAGAGCTGTCTAGGGGGCAACTAAGTGACTAATACTGACTTATCTTGGGATACTGAATACGTTCTGGAAGATTTGAAAAAACACCAGAATGGTACATCAATAGTGTGTCAAATTTGGAAGAAAACCCAACACACCAAAAGCAAAACAAAAAAGAAACCGAACAAAACACAAACCAAACCAACCAAAAAAACTCTACAAGCGAGTGTGGTGCGTGATTTACACACACTGCAGTGTGTCAACACCCTACATGGTGTTACCCAACACCATGCCTAACAATCCCACGCTGCTTATTGGTCTACATTATACTCATTATATCATGCTCTTCCATGCTACGTATGAACGGAAACGCATTTCCAAGCCAATGTACCCCAATACATGTGTCTCCTACATTCAACTATATACAGGCAAACATCCTCTTTTTGCGTCTGTTTTAACTTTCATACCTTAAATGTAGGCAGGCGAATTGTTTTCAACATGTAAAGACAGAAAGCGATTCCTAAAGCATCTTGCAGAACCCAGGCCCACCTAAAGAAAGAGAAGAGTAACATTTTTGCAGGAAACAGTAGGAAAGCCAAACAGAGCCTTGTCTTCACTAAGGACCTCCTGAAGACAGAAAACTTTATTAAAAGTACTTGCTTGAAATCAACGCTGTTGTCAGCACGGATTCACAAATGGGAAGTTGTACTTGATCAACCTGATAACCTTCTACAATGGAATGAGCTCCGGGGAGATCTTATTGCAGCCTGCCAGTCCCTAAAGGGGGCCTACAGAAGAGCTGGGGAAGGACTCTTTACTGGGGCACATAGTGATAGGACGAGGGGGAATGGCTTTAAACTGGAAGAGGGCAGGTTCAGATTGAACATTAGGAAGAAGTTTTTCACTGTGAGGGTGGTGAGGCACTGGAACAGGTTGCCCAGAGAGGTTGTTGAGGCCCCATCCCTGGAGGTGTTCAAGGCCAGGCTGGACGTGGCCTTGGGCAACCGGGCTGGTGGGAGGTGTCCCTGCCTACAGCAGGGGGGTTATAGCTCGGTGATCTTCAAGGTCCTTTCCAACTTAAACCATTCTACAATTCTATGAAGAGCAGCAGCGGTACTGTCTATGTAGACTTCAGTAAGGCTTTCCATTGAGAATCTCTGAAAAGAATCTCATAGAGAAACTGATAAAGTACGTATATGCTGGATGAGAAGACAGTGTAGTGGACTGAAAACTGGCTTAGCACTGGGGTCCTTCGGCCTGTGTATACGTGTACATCCTCACGTGCTGAGGGAAGCGTACAGTTGGGGCTGTTTCTTAACTGTTGGGTTTTTTTTTTGCAAGTTAGGTATAGAAGTACCAAGGCTTTTTGATTTGCTCTCGATTGCAAGGATCATAGAGAAGTAGGATTTAAGATATGAAACACTAAGGTTTCCCTAAAATTGCTAAGGTCTAGATGCAGATGAAAGATTACACTGTTGTGATCAATACCCGAGCACTTGCTGATGGAGCATTGGGTAGGAGACACTCAGGTCCTCTCCTTAGTCCTAAATATCCCAGATTGGACTAGCTCTATAGTACTTCTGTACTCCTCAGTCTGACACTTATTTCTCTAAAAGCTATTTCAGAGTTGGTGCTTCCCGGCTTTATGAATTCTGTCAGTGAATGATCCACAGCCTTAACACAGAAGATGGACCCCACAAAGGCAGTAACAGGCATTCAAGGCACAAACAAGACATCTTTGGTACCATCAGCAGAACCACAAGCCAGCATTTCAGTTCCAACACAGAATCCCTGACAAAGGGATGAAGAAGATGAACACATCATTTATACATGGAGAAATTGGAGCCTCTGGGAGAGAGCTAAGGGGTAAAAAAAAAAAAAAAATCCAAACAAAAAACCAACCCCCAAAACATGAACAAAAAACTAACAGAAGTAGTAAGAACATGCTAGAATCAGATACTGCAGCAATACTTGACATAAAGAATTATTTACTCATGACAGACAGCTGAGAGAAACTAAAGATCTTACAATAATCACAGCTCTCATTCTCTCTGAGAAAACGCACATGCAGACCATGACCTGAAGAAATAAGTTAGACAACGCGTGTCCAACCTTCCATACCACTTCTGAAAAGCTGCCTTAAGCTAGAGAGATCAGAATACAGACTGGGACTCAGAGAAAGTCAAGCTTAACAAGAGATAGTTCTCTGTAACTTAAACAAACAAGACAAAGATGAAGCACATAAAGAACTAAGAATTTCTGCCCAAGTCTCCAGTTTCTTTCCTGTCACGCCTAAATTCTGGATAAGTTTAGGCTTCTGCAGACGTCAGTTACTTGTACTATAAAGCATATTACAATTTCTAGCACACAAACTAAAATATACACTTACTGATCTTCGTTTCTGAAGATTCCCCAGACTACGCTGACAGAGATACAAAATACCGCCAATAGCAACATCCGGACCTGCGGACGCTTGTGAAAATAAGGCAAGTTGTTGTCTGGGATTCTGAAAAGGAAACACACCAAAGCTACAGTTGTCTGTGTAGTTACTCTGCTCCTTTATAAACACTTTGAAGTATGAAACCATCTTGTAAATCCCACACCTACCCAACATTATAAAAAAATTAATTTTGCTTATTAAAAATGTGTAAGTTGCCACATACCTGCACTTTCCCCAGGGGAATCTTCTCACAAAGGGAGACAGACAACTGTAAAGACCAATTGAGGCAGCCAGGCAGAATATTCCTATGATAACATAGACTGAGAAAGAAAAAGTAGTAAGTACGAGTAGTCAAAAAAGCCTGAATGAGAAGTAAGGCTTACATTTCAGCAATGAAAGTTAAAATTAGGAGTCTTCAAATAACTGTTGATTAGATTTATGCTCTTTAAGTATCTAATTCCAGCTCATTTTACTAAGGCGTACTTTATGCAACAAATCAAAACCTCTGTGCTAATATTCTTAAAGTAAGTCATTAAATTATAAGCCTAAAAGGCAACTTAAGGTGAACTGTTTATCTTCTCATTATGAATATAGGTGAGCATTATAAAGGAACTCTTAAAATGACTCAGTAGCAAAATGAATAAATATAAATGGGAGGCATCTTTCACAAATTCCTCAGAAGTTCCAGTGCATGAGGCTCTCGTTCTTTTGTCGATCAATTTGGTAAGTCATCAGTAGAAACTTATCATCTTTATAAAGATAAAAATATTGATCCTGGATCCCATAACTTAACTTCAAATTGAGCAATAATAGAAAGACAAGTATAGGTTTGAGACCACCTTTGACAAAAATAAAAAGTGTGAGACATTAAGTCTGTATCTACTTAAGAGGCTTTAATGTTTGAAAGAAGTTCTATGATTGCCTAGTCCAACCTCACTGATAGCGGGTATAGAAATCTACTCAGTGGACTGTCTTACAGGTTTTTAAATCATATTGGGATGAAGAAACATGGCAGAAGACAATTATTTTCACAGTAAAAATGTTCTTTAAATGATGGCAGCCTTGTGATATTGAAAATGTACCAATACAAATACAGCTTTAAGAGTACCTAAGTGGTCATAGAAGAAATAAAGGAGGACCAGCATCGAGCAGCACATCACTACAAATACACAGATCATTATTGGAGTCACATCAACCGTTTCATCATCATGTTTCTCTGCCCCATCATCACGTTTGTGCTTCATGTACCGCCTGAAAGAGTAACATGGCTATACTTAGTCCATTCCTTGTGCACCAAAATATGAAAGGGCGCTGAATCTTCAGCAAGAACTACGCAAGGTTGGAAAACACGACATGACATCAATGCCTGCATCGATTTCCACTAAAGTCAGTGGAACTCAACAATTTTACATGGATGTATGAACATCAGATATAACATAATGCATAAAACAGTAATCACTGCATTAGTTTATCAAGAGTATTATTTATCATTCACCAAGAACTCAGAATCCTGAAAATTACTGCAGAATGATTTGCTGACTTCAGAAGAAATCCTACAGTCAGGCTGTGTATATAAAGTAAATGTTAGAAATAAGTGTGGTACAGATGACCTCCTCCCTTCAACTCTACTTACTGGCAAAAAGTAACCATAACATTTCAATAAAAGATTCATAATAAACATTGTATATGTTAGCCATCCAGTCAGTTTGTTTTGCACTGTACTAGTAAAACCAGCTTTTATTTTTATGTTTTTTAACAAAAGATTTTTAATGGCAAATTTTCACAAAAGCCTGAATAGGAAGTCTATTACTACCCAGTTTTCCTTCTGAGCTTTTCAAATGTTTGGCTTCTTGACAATGCAAAATACTAAAACACTCTACAGGCAAATTATACTCTAATAGTTTCAGACAGTGAGAAAGCCAATACAAGGCTCGGGGCCTTTCAAATGTCACAACATTTTCCCATGCCAGCAATATAGACAGTCTCCGAACCCCATTAGCAGAGCTACCAGGTGATCTTTAGATAACACCAGGTATTTTTTTTTTTTCTGCAAAGAGTACAAGAAAACTGGCATACTACATTCCACTTACTCACTTTTTCACATCTCTGCTTCCTGCCCAGTAGCCTCCAATTGCAACAGTCCCCACAGCCATGACAAATATAATCACCATGTTATAGTCTAGCACAGGCTCATTTGGTGCATACATCGCCCCTTTCACTGAGCTGCCGAAACTCTGTGGAGGTAAGTACAAGTTATGAAGAACTTCCAAAAAGCTACCTTAGCAAAGGTTCAGTTATTTAGTTTTCACTAAGCAACCTCAGAATCGAGCTTTATTATAAATACTTAAGAGCAATCTATTGGCTCTACTATTACTCATATTTATTTTCAGCACCAGGCTCCATTTTATTCTGAAGCCGAGAAACAACCTCTGAAGAGATATGCTTTTTTTTTTCCCCCCAAAACATAATAATAATAATAATAAACTTCATGAGTACAACTCTCTACAGATTCAAAGCTCTTAAGATGGACTTCCAACACTGTTGCCCAGTGACTCATTTAAAAGTGATAATATAAATCAGAGCATTTAGTATCAAGTTTACCTTGCCAATATCTAACATATCGGTATAGCTGAGCAGAGCCACAGGAATATCAATCTCTTCATATTGACTCCGGTTACCCCCAGGAGGAACCTGAAAGACAGTTAAGACCAGGTAAGAATATATTAATTTCTGCAAATACTTGTAGTATTTTGGAAAATATTCTAGAAAGGAACATAATGACAGCAAAATCTCAAAGTCAAAATGTATGCCTGCTTCCAATAAAACGTAAGTCGTTAAAGACCATAACAGCAAAACGCAGGAACCAAACTTCCAGCAGTATCTTTTGCACATCAGGGTCCTGGGTTTATGGCTGATGTGCGCCTTTAGTATTGACTACAGTATTCAAAACTACTGGTTTTACAAACCATGCACTGGTGACTCCAGCTGAATCTAAAGCACTCAATTCACTGTGCTCTAGATCTCATTGAAGGTAGTAATTGGAGTTAAGAAAACCACCTCCTTCTTCGATTCCAGTATTTCATATGACATAAGGATAATTCTGGGCCCTTGACTAGGATGTTACATGGGCTCTGTGCAGCGCTCTTCCTGCTTAAATGAGTAACCCCTCTAGTTTTATTAATCCTTCCTTCAGATGCATTATTTCCACACACAGCTATGCAACGCATGCACACGCATAAACACACACACAATTTATTTGAAAGAGGAGCATCAAATACCAGCAATGAGCACTGAAGACAATATCTAACATCAGAGGAGCATCAGCAATATAGCAAGACGGGAGGAGACTTACCAGTCTCTCTCTACTAACAATCAGCAGCCCTCGAGCTCCATTTATCTGAGCAAGCCTCACTTTCTCGTAGAAGGTGCAATTCCCACGCATCACCATGGGGATTTGATTGTTAAATCCCCCATCAGGTACATCCGAAGGAGAACACAAAACAGATGCTGTCTGATCCTGCAGTTGCAAGAGCGACTGAAAATAAAGAAACCAGTTAAATACATACACATATATATATATATATAAAATAAAATTCTAAAAAGTCAAGAGCAGAAACCAGAGTTTCTAAAGGGTAATGTAGAACTTTCAAGTAATGGAGTGATAGAGTATTCTCAGAGAAACTTGAGAGCTGAAATAGTGCTGCCTTGCTTCACCTTATTGTACAGAATTCTGCTGCTAATAAAATTTGGGTTATGATCTGCACTTGCATTTTCTTCAGCACTGCTGCTGTTCTGATGCACGCATCCAGGATGTCGGAGGAGTAGAGCAAAGTGTTATAATTGCTAGGGTGGCTGAGATGTTGTAGGATATGAACAGCTAAAAATACAAACACAGGCAGGGGTAAAGTACAAAAGCACAGGCAACAAAAATAAACTTCCATTTTGAAACCAACTGTATCCAGTTAGCTGAGATTCTGGATCCTAAGCACCTGGATACTGGATTCTAAGCTGCTTCTCCCACTGCTTACAATTCAGAGATGTTGCAGGTCTGCCCCAATTCCTTAGTTTTGGCTCTCCTCAGACCCAAAGACATCTACTCTGGTATGTTTACACAGGAACAGCCCAAAGACACTTCAAGGTTTTAGAAATAACACTGGCACAAATTGTTCCTTGCAAAACGTACACGACAACGAGCATCTTGGCCCAGTTCTATTTGCAAGTCACCTGAAAAATGCAATCATCTGCCACATAACTGATTCTGGTTGTGAGCTATGCTAACAGAAGCAGGTCACAGCTCCACTCTTAGTTTTGAGAAGTGTCAGTTTTAACCTGAAAAGCTAACACATGTAACACTTTATATTAGAAACCCACAGCTATGTGATACAATACCAATTTTTTGTGTAACTGACTACTGTTTTAGGAGTGAAAGGTAAGGGTCAAGCTGTTAGTAGCTCCAAGCTTATTCAGAAAACTGCTGTCTCCAACCTGGCTCCTCCTTTAGGGACAACAAGATGTCTCTACATGCACTTCCTGGTCGTCCAGGTTTCAGGACAGCTTATCAGCTCTAGCAGAGCACAACACAAATGCAGAGTGAGCTCAGGTTGGTGCACTGCATCACCTCGGTCAATAAAGTTGTACTGCTGCAGTACTGGAGGGAGGGAGAAGGATGGATAATATGAAAGAAGGGAAAGGCAGAGGGAGTGCTGAAGAAGGAAACGGGGATAGGCAAAGGATACAGCATAGGCAACCCAAGTGCTCTGTGCAAGGCAGACCAGAACCTGTTGAGTGCTTCAGTTTGTTAGCTGCAAGCTACTCTGGACTATATTAGCTCCTGCAGAGCTACCGAAATGTCTCCAGTGAACTTTTATGAGGGTGGTTGAAACAAGATGTGCACAGCGCAGTGCCTGTCTCTCACAAATCCTAGAGTTTAAAATCTAGGGACGCCATGGGAAGTCTGCCTGGATCCAGTTGAACAAGACCTTAAGCCTCCCAAACCAGCTTCCTGCACTTCTGCGTTCCCACTTCTGCTGTTGAAGCAAAGAGATACAGTGTGCAAACACAGTCACTTCACGTTACAGAGTCAGATCAAGTGCAAGAGTTTATTAGGCAAAGGCAGCTGCAGCATCTGAGCTACCTGTGTAACTAGGGAATAATCTGTCTTTGCAAGAAACCCACCACAGGTAATTAAGACTTGATTATACATTGATAAGGAACATTAATAATTCTGTGTAGCACTCAACCAGTAGATTAAGGAATACAATGAATAAAATGAACAACTACTGCACATCTTCCCCAATTAGTAGCTCATTCAAAGTGTATTTGCCGATTTCATCATTCAGTGACAGTAACTTCTTCTCCTGGAATAGAGTGAAGAATTGACTCAATTGTCAGCTTATACAGCTTTGGATAATGCAGCAAAAGCTTGTGTCAAACCAGGACAGCTCGACACTGTGACTACTTATTCTTACACTTGACAGAACTATGAGCCACTGAGAAAGCACTACAGGTCACAGTTCGAGGCCATGTGGTATCTTGTTGTATCATACCGACACACAACTCCCTGCCAGCCACACGTAAGTGCCATTCTCATTTAATTGATCATGTTATGCAAAAGGAAGGCTTTTGTTTTGAACCCAAAATAATCATTATCTCTGTGGGCTGCTTGGAAAAGAATATTGCCATCGTTGCCTGTCACTACCTAAGGTGGTCTTAACAGATAAAAATATTTTCTAAGTGGAGCAAACAAAGTAGTTGCTCCAAATTCTGCTAAGCCAGGTTAGAAATTAGAAGTTTCCCTATAACAAAGGCATTTCTTAATACATTGTTCTGTCATTGCTTGACTAAGTACTTACAGCTTTACCCAGATCATGTGGCAAATGGGCCCACTGAGAGTTGAAGAGGATACAGTAGTCTTTTCCTTTGCTGCTCCCCTTCTCCGAAAGGACATGTACCATCCCATACTCACAGTACACCTGGAAACGCAACAAAAATTTCATTACAAGAATTTTAGGTCACGTGAAATACCAGAAGTGATGGGTATAGTTTGCTGTTGACTAGCCTGCTTTGTATTTTCAAGAAAAACGAAAGATTCTACAAAGTTTCGGTACCTGTGCAGGGAGTACGGTGGAATTTGTTATTATTTCAATCATACTTCAAACAAAGACTTCAGATACATCAGGTAGATTTCCTCCTACACAGCAAGGGGTCAAAGAATCAATCAAAACCTCACTGAACCTTACTGGATGTGTTGTATTTTTTTGTTGTTGTTGTTTGTTTTTGGTTTTTTTTTTTTTTTTTTTTTTTTTTTTTACGAAAACAAAAACCACCAAACAACCAATCCCAAACAGCACAGCCAGAATGGTGCAATAGATGGAAAGCAATAGAAAGAAGCTGGACTACTCCAGAACAGATAAGAGAGCTAGAATGAGAGGCCTGGCCCCTACCGACTCCTGAAAGTTCAGCCTGAACTAACGATCAATTCCAGATTCACATTGCTCCAAGACTCAGCCTTGGACACCTTTGCTGTAGATCAGACAAAATCCCACAGCGTCATCAGCTCTCCTTTTATGTCCTGGGTAGCACATGTAGATGAAGATGACATAGTGCATATACTTTTCACTGCTTCGGTGACCAGCAGTCACTGCTGTCAAAACTCCAATAATATTTGCTACAAGTAGTGAAGATTACATATCTAAGAGTTATAATTACAGGCGTGTAATTAGTCTGGCTGGGATGGAGTTAATTTTCTTCATAGCAGCTGACATGGTGCTGTGTTTTAGATCTGTGATCAAAACAATGCTGATACCAAACTAATGTTTTGGCTGTTGCTGAACAGTGTTTGCAGGGTGCCAAGGCCGCCTCTGTTTCTCACTCTGTCCCCTGCAGTGGGCGCACAAGAGGTTGAGAAGCGACACAACCAGACAGATGACTAAACAAGGAGATATTCCATTCCATATAACATCATGCTCAGCAATAAAAAGTGAAAAGAGGTGTGTTGTTTTGGGTTTTTTTTTTTTGTTGTTGTTGTTGTTGTTTTAAGGAGGTTAACCACCTTTTGCTCAGGAACTGACTGGGCATTGGTCAACCTGTGGGAGGTGGTGAGTGATCCCTCATTGCATCACTCATTTTCTTTCTTCTTCTACTTCTCCTTTGCTTATTAAACAATTTTTACCCCGACCCAGAAGTTTTCTGGCTTTTACTCTTCCTTTCTCCTTCCCTGTCTCACTGGAGGTGGGAGGGGAAGTGGGCGAGCAGCTGTTTAGTGCTTAGCTGCCTACCAGGGCTAACCCAGAACAAGGCCAAAGAGGCAGAACACGACAGCTTCACTCCAGTTGTTTATCAGTAAAATCCCTTCCTTAACATGAATCATGAGCTTTGGCCACCTTTAACTTGACATTCAGCCTCTGGAACAGAGCCGAGTGGCACTGGAAGGACCATCTGAACTCTACACCGGAGTACAGCCCGGGCTGCCGTCCTGAGCTGAAAAAGTGGGATCACCACGCTCGCGCTGCACGTGCGCCTCACGCACCGTTACTCGCAGGTGGGATTCCAAACATAACCACCTGGCCTACCATTCTTCACTCAAAGCTCTCTTAAAACTATTACTAATTCCTCAAAGCTACTAAAGGTTAAAAATAACCAAACAACAAAACCAAAACACAATAAAAAGACACGCAACGCCTGAGCCTTCGCTTAATCAAGGCATGCTTGTGGTGTCAGTTATTTCCAGCTGACACACAGCCTGGCTTCAGGTTGGAGCTCCATCAGCCTTTACCGCGGCTGCCTCCGCACTGGGAGCGGCCCACGGTAGCATGAATAATCCTAGTTAGCTCAATCATGGAAATGTCACAATTCTCCTGAAGAACTCCAGGAAAACTAAAGTAACAGAACGTAGATCCTGTAGAAGTTTGGAGAAAGAGATAAGGACTACAGAGAAAAATAAACATAGTAACACGCAGCAAATACAGCACTTTGAGGCATCTTCACGGTTGTGACACTCTGTATGGAGTCTGTTCATTCAGCGAAGCGCCCTAACCACATCTAAATAACAGAAGTGCTCTTTTCAACACAAATATTTTCAGCTTCCCATCCCTGCAAAATAATACATAGCAAACAGTAATTTCCTCTTTTATTTTGGTCATGTCAGATTGTATCAGGCCATCAGGCTCCCCAGTTCCAGAGGGACAGGGAACTGCTGGAGCGAGTCCAGCGAAGGGCAACTAAGATGATTAAGGGATTGGAGCATCTCCCGTATGAGGAAAGGCTGAGAGAGCTGGGACTCTTTAGCCTGGAGAAGAGAGGGCTGAGGGGAGACCTTATTATGGCGTACAAGTATCTAAAGGGTGGGTTGAAGGAGGATGGAGCCAGGCTCTTGTCAGTGGTTCCCAGTGACAGGACGAGGGGTAATGGGCACAAGTTGGAACATAGGAAGTTCCATTCAAATACACGGAAACACTTCTTTATGGTTCAGGTGCCAGAGCACTGGCACAGGCTGCCCAGGGAGGGGGGGGGGGGGGGAGTCCCCTTCTCTGGAGGTTCTCCAGACCCGCCTGGATGCAGTCCTGAGTGATGTGCTCCGGGCAATCCTGCTTTGGCAGGGGAGTGGGGCTGGATGATCTCTAGAGGTCCTCTCCAACTCTGAAACTCCATGATTCCGTGATTTTTCCAGCAAAACTGAAAGACCTAGGGGATGGTCATCACAAGCAGGTAGTGGCAGACACTTCCATATCACAGTTATTCACCAGTCTTGTTATGCTTTATGATGAGTTCTGTTATTTTAAATGTTTCCACCCCTCCTTCCCTTCCCTGCATATAGTGACACAATTTTTGTGGGTACCAGATATATTCCTCATCTTCTACCCAAAAAGCCAGACCAAGACCACCTACAACACTATATCTAGAACCTGCAAAAGTAAATATTTTTGTGGAATTGACACAGTTGTTTGCTTGTACACTAAGTCCTAGCAGGTATTTACCCAGGCATCCAGAAATCAGGAACACAAAGTGTGTGCAACTTTCCTAACACTATTGGTGGTTTTATTTCACGTTAACTAGTGGTGCCTTCAATCTCATATTAACTGAAACAAAATAACTGCAAATCCTCCCTCCGCTCAGAAATTGTTGAAGAAACAAGTTGCAGAAGGCAAAGGCAGGTGCTGTGAGAATGAGGAACTGCCCACCGTAGGTAAAGATCAAGTATGAGACCATCTAAGGAACCTGAAGGTGCACAAGTCCACGGGACCTGATGCAATCCATCCGCAGGTCCTGAGGGAACTGGTGGAGGAAGCTGCTATGCCACTTTCCATTATATTTGAGAAGTCGTGGCAGCCTGGTAACGTTCCCACTGACTGGAAAAGGGGAAACGTTCCCCGCGTCTTTTTTCACTTGTTGAAAATGGGGGTTACCACAAGCTGGTCAGTCTCACCTCTGTGGCTGCCAAGATCATGGAGCAGATCCTCCTGGAAACTCTGCTAAGGCACATGGAAAATAAGGAGGTGATCGGCAAGAGCCAACATGGCTTTGCTAAGGGCAAGTCATGCCAGACAAATTTGGTGACCTTCTATGACTGTGTTACAGTGTTAGTGGATAAGGGGGGAGCAACAGACGTCATCTACCTGGGTTTGTGCAAAGTGTTTCAAACTGTCCTGCATGACATCCTCGTCTCCGAATTGGGGAAACATGGATTTGACGGATGAACCACTCAGCGAATAAGTAACTGGCTGGTTGGCCGTACTCAAAGAGTTGCGGTCAATGGCTCCATGTCCAAATGGAAACCAGCGACGAGTGGCATTTCTCAGGGGTCAGTACTGGGACCGGTGCTGTTTAACATCTTTGTCAGCAACACGGACAGTGGGATTGAGTGCAGCCCCAGCAAGTTTGCTGACAACACCAAGCTGTGTGGCGTGGTCGACACACTGGAGGGAGCTGGACAGGCTGGAGAGGAGGGCCCATGCCAACCTCATGCATTTCCACAAGGCCAAGTGCAGGGTCCTGCATGTGGGTCGGGGCAATCCCGAGCGCAAATCCAGGCTGGGCAGAGAATGGATTGAGAGCAGCCCTGAGGAGAAGGGCTTGGGGGTGTTGGTTGAGGAGAAGCTCAACATGAGCCAGCAACGTGCGCTGGCAGCCAGAAGGCCAACCAAATCCTGGGCTGCATCAAAAGAAGTGTGGCCAGCCGATCAAGGGAGGTGATTCTGCCCCTCTACTCTGCTCTCATGAAACCCCACCTGGAATACTGCATCCAGCTTTGGAGTCCTCAGCACAAGATGGACATGGAATTGTTGGAGTGGGTCCAGAGGAGAGCCACAAGGATGATCCGAGGGCTGGAGCACCTCTCCTATGAGGAGAGGCTGAAAGAGTTGGGGCTGTTCAGTCTGGAGAAGAGAAGGCTCCAGGGAGACCTCAGAGCCCCTTCCAGTCCCTCAAGAGACTCCAGGAAAGCTGGGGAACAACTCTTGATCAGGGAGGGGAGCCATGGGACAAGGCGTGACAGTTTTAAACTGAAAGAGGGGAGATTTAGATTAGATCTTAGGAAGAACTTCTTGACTGTGAAGCTGGTGAGCCCCTAGCGCAGGTTGCTCAGAGAAGCTGTGGCTGCCCCATCCCTGGAGGTGTTCCAAGGCCAGGTTGGATGGGGCTTGGAGCAACCTGGGCTGGTGGGCGGTGTCCCTGACCATGGCAGGGGGGTTGGAACTAGATGAGCTTTAAGGTCCCTTCCAACTCTAACCATTCTATGATTCTATGAGGTCTACTGTTACTGTTCTTGCAGTCTAAGGTCTCTGATACATCAGAAATCCTTCTTTCCATTTCTAAGTGGCAAATGGGCACCTTGTGTTGCTTCACTCTCCGACAATAGGGTCTTTTCCTGGCTGGAATGAGAAGACACGCAGAATTTAATTTTAACATCATCCCAGTCTCCATCAAGTTCTATGGGACACTTCAGTGTCAGCAACAACTGGGTTGCAGGCACTGTCTTGTAGTGTCAGGCACCATTGCCACTAATTGTAAACGTATAAGTTTAAGAGCTCTTTCCTTCATGCAAAATACTGAACATCAGCTCCTTGATTCCAAGCTTGGTGACGTGCATTCTGTGACCCATCTGGTCAGATTTGAACACCACCACATTAAGAACTGAATTTAAGATTCAGGTCTGACTATTGCATACTTGCTGCAGAAAGCTTTAAATGCTTCAGTTTAAAAAAAAAAAAAATCAAATACAAAATAAATGCTCAGAAAGCAGAACAAAAGTTAACTTTTGAGGGTCGATTTTCAGGTTTTTTTTTCTTTTCCTTTTTAAATTCAATTAGACAAATTCAGATCAATGCTTCTTTTTGAAGGAGGGTCTTGCACATCTTTAATTACTGCTTCAGAGCCTCACAGTCCTATTATAGATCAACTTCAATGTTTGAGTAGTGCTGTCTGGTAATAGAAAGAGGATGCTGAGAGCAAATGCAAATTATATCTGTATGAACTATTAGATAGTCAGGAAAAAATTGACCACATATTAAATGTAGCATTCTCAAAACACTGTTTTAGCCCAGTGATTTAGGAATACCAAACATTATTAATGTAACTGGATTCTTCTGATTATAATTTCTGTTTTCCAAGACTATTTACTTCCTATTGTAAGGGGAAGTTTCTCAATTTTATTGAGAGTTCTCCATTAAAATGCCAATAGTCCTTACTAGTACTAAAGAAATTTAAAAGTCCTAAAAAAAAAAATAAAAGACACGTACAAAAAACTGACCTCGCTCTCACCTTAACTAGTCACACATTTCGTTTCTGGTGAAACAGCGCCATTCATTAGTGACCTCAGGAATAGGATCAGTGGAGACCACCAGTTTACCACCACCACCAGCAGGAAGTTCAAAAAAAAACCAACCCCCCCAAAAAAACCCAAAACAACCAAACAAACCCCCTATCTATCTTATCTTTCTACCATCGCCCTTAATGTCCTACTGTTCTCTCCCCACAGACGCGACTCCTGCCTTCCCATTCTTCCTTGTCTCTTCCTCCTGTCCGGCACTCTTAAACAAAACTGGTCATTGACTGAAGACACGTTTAATTGCTCTATTGTTCATATTTAGTTTTCCCCAAGCAAATCCCTTTGTGCCTACCAGAACTGACGAAACCTTGTTCTGAAGAGCAACACAATGCAATATCCCTAACCATTGCTGGTACTGAATGGACAGAAAGTTGTGGCAGACTAATCTGTCAGTATCTAGTTTAACATTTGTAAGCTAAACAGACTAATGATTTGATAATTATACAGTTACACTTACAAATACATCTTACACATGTGTTTCTCCAGGTAGCAGCTGAGAAACAAGATGCTAGAGATGACTGGAGGCAGCTAGTTGTGTCTTAACATGTTTGTTCAAAAATCCATTAAAAGAACCCATCATTCTCATTTCTCCATCTTTATTTCAAACCCCACTACACAGAAGTTACCCTGCACCCCTAGGAGACACTAGGGTAAAAACATGCTTTATGGAACACTTCAAAGAATCATCCTTTAAACATAAACAATCTCCACACTGCCTGGAGGATAAATAATGCCATTCTGCTGCAAGATGTCAACAAAGGCAGGAAAGAAACATCATCCTAAAAACATACAGGAGGTGGAGATTTTTATATTTAGCTCTTTTGTATATAATTGGTCTTCAATAACTCATGCAGTAACTTTCCTTTTTTGTAACATTAGCCTTCATTAAGTGCTCTAAAATCTACTCCATCTCTCCTGAGGTGCGCTGGGCACGGCAAGTTACAGTGTTTATTTCAGTGCAGATTAAAGTCACTTGATCAAAGTCCAAGCTTACGAGATACAGCTATTTGTGGAGGAAGGGAGACACTACTGGGCATATGCAGTGAGGAAAAAATGTGTTTAGCAAGAAACTCCAGCTATTTGCCACTGTGGACTTTTTAACTCATATCTCAGATATCCAACCGTAGCACCTAAAAGCCCTTCAACAAAAGGAAGTATTGAAAAATAATCCATTATTATTACCTTGGATTTTACTCTCAAGAGTAACAAGCCACAGAGATCCAAATACTGACACAGACAAAAGACCAGAACAAAAGTGTTTCCTGCTTATTGTTACGGGATCCGACTGGGCTTAAAAATAAAAACAGAACCCCAACACTGAGTAGCTCAGTTTTGACACTGCCTCCAAAATCTTCAGGCAGTTTTGCAGGAGCTAGCTACCTGTAATTGAACAGTGTCCTGGTTTGAGGTAAGACAGGACCAATTTTGTTCTTAGCGGGGCCTCTTCTAACTACTGAAGTTCACAGCATATTGTGCAGACAACGGACACTCTCAGAGAGATCAGACCAATTGTCTACAGCTGATGCTCGGGCATGGGATGCAGAGAGGCTGCTGCTTATGCTCATTCCTGTAACACCCAAGGGCAACCAACTTTGTTATTTGCCCCATTGGAGGGTTGGAAGTGGAAAAGCATAGTGGGTTCCCACCTGCGGGGAGGAGCGGACAGGACAGGTGACCCAAAACTGACCAACAGGGTACTCCATCCCATCTGCCTCATGCTCAGTATAAAAGCTGAGGGATCAAAGGGTCAGCGCTCTTCCTTCAATGGCCGATGTCTGAGGAGGACTCTGTCTGTTCATCTGCCTTTGATCCTGATCCTGAATGAAGATCCAGAATCCAGTTCCCATCCATCACTGAGCCCAGCCTGGGACTTTCCCAGTGGTAGCCGGTGTCATGATTGCCATCCTGGGAGCTTGATACAGTTTTGTATATTTTTCATTATTTTCTTTAATTTTCTTACTAATATTTCATTAAAGTAGTTTAGTTCCTTCCAAACTCATAAGTCTCTTTTTCCTCCTCCGCCTCTCTCTTTGAAAAGGGGTAGGGGGGAGCATCTGTCGGTCCCGTCTCGGGTCCCCCACGTCCCCAGTAGCCGATTTGGCCTAAATCATGACAGCCAGCTTTATGCATTTGAGAAACAACCTGTACAGTTAAGTTTTACGTTTATAAGATATAAGTTACACATCTTTAAAACAAGAGAATAAGAACAGGATGTGTTGCTACATTCCCGTTTAGATAACCATTACTGGAACTCAGTAATAATCCCCAAATGGCACACTGAAGACAGTAATACACAATTATGCTTTCTGAGCAACTTAATGGATGTTCTTTAAAGAAATATTAAGGAAGTAAAAGGTTCCTAATGTGAAGTGCTCAAAACATTTTAGAAGCTATGTGGTTTTATGTGCCAAAAGCCAAGTAAAAATCAAGGATGAGAGGAATTAAAAGGAATATGAGGAGAGCCAAAAGCAGAAGAGGGTGTACAGAGCTTTAGAAAGTCCATCGAGAAGGTAGATTAACGGGCATTTTTACAAATCAATTATAACTTAGCATCAAAGCATAGTTCTGAAGGCTGTTAACAGCCACCACAAGGTTGTTCTTATCCTCCCACCTCAGCAGAGCCACAGGCAGAGTTTCATGTTTCAGTACTATAGGTCTTTGATGCTTCCAGTTTTGTTTTTATTTATGTCACTAGGTATCAGACAACAAAGTAAGTTCAAAGCAGTGCAGCTTATGCACTGGGATGGTGGCAACATTTATGATGAGTTTTAGTTCCTAGGGATCACTCCATATCCTAGATTAACCCATGAGAAAATGTAATCTCCTGTGCAGATCCTATACAATGCTCCTAAAATCCCAAGAGCTCTTTTCTAAGGGTTTGGATATAAAGCCCAGCCTCTTTCAAACACTGACAGAAAAACACAGCTGTTGTAACAACAAGGTATTTTATGATACTTGCTTCTTACAGTGCATATGATTTAGAAAGCACTACAAGAAGCTTCAAAAGGAATGGGCTTCCTAGCTTAAATTGCAGAAGTAACTTCTCCCAGTTAAGTAAGGTATTACCTGTTTTCCCTGTATGAATAAGGAAAGAGTGTTTGTATTTAAACATTGATTGGTGACATTTAAACATTGATTGATTGATTAAACATCAATTGGTGACAGCCAACATGGCTTCAATAAGAGCAAATCAGGCCTGACAAATTTGGTAGACTTCTATGATGGCACTATAGCATTGGTGGAAAAGGGAAGAGCAACAGACATCATCTACTTGGACTTGTGCAAGGAATTTGACACTGTCCTGCATGACATCCTTGTCTCTAAATTGGAGAGACATGGATTTGATGGAGGGACCATTCAGTGGACAAGGAATTGGCTGGTTGGCCACAATCAAAGAGTTATGGTCTATGGCTCCATGTCCAAGTGGCAACCAGTGAAGGGTGGTGTTCCTCAGGGGTTGGGACTGGGGCCAGCACTGTCTAACATATCAGTTGGCAACATGGGCAGCAGGATTGAGTGCACCCTCAGCAAGTTTGCCGATGACACCAAGCTGTGTGGTGCGGTTGACAAGCTGGAGGGAAGGGATGCCATCCAGTGGGAGCTGGACAGGCTTGAGAGGTGGGCACGTGCAAACTTCATGAAATTCAATAAGGCCAAGTGCAGGGTCCTGCACGTAGGTAAGGCAATCCCCAGCACAACTCCAGGATTGAGAGCAGCCCTGAGGAGAAGGACTTGGGGGTATCGGTGGGTAAGAAGCTCCCCAGGAGCCGGCAATGTGCGCCAGCAGCCCAGAAAGCCCCCCGCCCCCCGGGCTGCATCCCCAGCAGCGTGGCCAGCAGGGCCAGGGAGGATTGTGCCCCTCTTCTGCACTCTGCTCTGCTCTGGGGAGACCCCCCCGCAGTGCTGCCTCCAGCTTGGGGGGTGCCCACAGCAGAAGGCCCCGGAGCTGTTGGAGCGGGGCCAGAGGAGGCCCCGGAGATGCTGGGAGGGCTGGAGCCCCTCTGCTGGGAGGACAGGCTGGGAGAGGTGGGGGGGTTCAGCCTGGAGAAGAAGGCTCTGGGGAGACATCAGAGCCCCTTCCAGTGCCTAAAGGGGCTCCAGGAGAGCTGGGGAGGGAATCCGGATCAGGGAGGGGAGCCATGGGATGAAGGGGAACAGTTTGACGCTGAAAGAGGGGAGATTTAGATGAGATATCAGGAAGAAATTTTTCCCTGTGAGGGCGGTGAGCCCCCGGCACAGGTTGCCCCATCCCTGGAGATGTTCAAGGCCAGGTTGGACGGGGCTTGGAGCAACCTGGGCTGGGGGGAGGTGTCCCTGCCCAGGGCAAGGGGTTGGGACTGGATGATCTTTAAGGTCCCTTCCAACTCTAAGCATTCTATGATTCTATGATTGTTACCAAACAGGTCATGTTACAAGCAAGACCTCTGCAAAGCTGGAAATCTGCTAGAACCATAGCTGTATGAAGACTGTTGTACAATTAACACAAAGGGAAGTGTTTTACATAAAGCTGCAAAACAAGTGAAAGGTTTTCACACAACAGAAGTGCACAACTTAAGAGGCAACTGAATCAATCTAATTGTTTGTGGCATTAGAAGAGAATACACGTTTGCTCTGAACCTCATCAGACCCTTCCATGGTTTATGCAATCCATTAAAAGAGCAGAACACTCCCCATTTTTTTGCTGAGTGAGGTTTTTTTTGTCACGTTAGTGAATTACGGCAGCTCAGAGACAAGCATTGGGGCTTGCAAGTTAAATAACGGAAGAAGGTGGATGGGAGGAATATTTCAAGAACCTGCAGTGTGAGTGACTGAGCCAACCTAATGGCTCATTCTTGTTTGTTCCTCCCTGCCTCTGTCCCCAAACTCACCTGGACACCCCATACACTTTTTCTACTTTTATCAGCTCTGTCAGTTGATTTGGTGACCTGAATCTCAGAGAGATTTACCAGACACTAGGAGCTGTGTTTCTTGAAGAACCACAGAATGGTCAGGGTTGGAAGGGACCTCTGGAGATCATCTAGTCCAACCCCCCTGCCTGAGCAGGGTCACCTACAGCAAGCTGCACAGGATGGCATCCAGGCGGGTTTGGAATGTCTCCAGAGTGGGAGACCCCCCCCACCGCTCTGGGCAGCCTGTGCCAGTGCTCTGCCACCCTCAAAGGAAAGAAGTTTCTCCTTATGTTAAGATGGAACTTCCTATGGTCAAGTCTGTTCCCGTTACCTCTTATCCTATCACTACACACCACTGAAAAAAAGACTGTTCCCATCCCCCTGGCACTCTCCCTTTAAGTATTTATAAGCATTAATAAGATCCCCCCTCAGTTGTCTTTTCTCCAGACTAAAAAGCTCCAAGTCCCTCAGCCTTTCCTCATAAGAGAGGTGTTCTAATCCCCTCATCATCTTTGTAGCCCTTTGCTGGACCCTCTCCAGCAGTTCCCTATCTTTCTTGAACCGGGGAGCCCAGAACTGGACACAGTGCTCCAGATGCGGCCTCACCAGGGCAGAGTAGAGGGGGAGGATGACCTCCCTTGACCTGCTGGCCACACTCTTCTTGAGGCACCCCAGGATGCCATTCACCTGAACCAGCTATGCCTACTCTTACAGTATGTACCACGCAAGACACATAGCAGAGTTCCCAAGAGTTAGGGGTGCGTTCTTTCCATGAACTGCACTGAACAATTTGGAGACCATCAACAGCAGAGAGCAAATTTGCACACAAAGAAAACACTCCAACAAGCACTGCACAGTGGAGAGGTTTTCATATTCATAATGAAACAATTCTATGAGACTAAATTGTCAACCACCACCTTAACCCAGAATTTCAGACAGTCTTTTCAACTCTTTGTACCTATATCACAGAGCATTCTAGTATTAAATACAGAAACCACCACCTCAATTCAATATTCTGCTGAAAGCTAGTATAGCAAAGACCAGCTAGATCCAACACGCTCACTGCAGATCATGCTACTACATTCTTTGTTAGTCAAAGGCTCATGTATATCTGCTGTTGTTACAGAACCACCGAGAGGTAGCAATGCCATGAAGGAATGGTTAGAATAAGATGGAAGTTAAACGAAAAAGTGAGGACTCAGATACCAAAGCAAGATCTAAATGCAGATTGCACTTGCATCTATAAGATCACACCCCTCTCTAGGTGTTCCCAGATGAGGGCCCAGATTTGGGAGAACCATGCTTCACTAGCCAAGTTTTCCTTCTCCCTAAATAAATCAGAGTTTAGAAGCAAACGTGGACACTACCTCCACCCGTCCCAGAGCAAAAAAAAAAAGATATCCTATTATCCTATCTCAAGGAGGGAGACAAAGATATATACCAAATATGCCCAACAGCACTAATACAAGAGTAAGCCATTGATAATGCATACAGGCGGTGCACAGCAAATGCCCACAACTGCTTATTGTGAAAGCGGTCAGTTTTGTGCCCCAGAATAACCCCATCCATCAGTCAGTCACTGGTGTATCATAGTAGTACAAGTGTTATCAGAGCACTCATCTCTCCCATAAGCTGAGGATGATGTACTACCTAAGGCCATACCAACAAGTGCAAGTACAGCAAAATATGAGGTATTCAAACAAATTTTAAATGAGCCAGCTTAGCTAACAGAGACATATTAGCAGCATAGAGTAAGTTTGCTTTTTGCTGCTGCATCAGGACTCTTTCAGCACTGTGGCCAGTCTGTTCAAAGCTTGCTCCAGCACAGTAACACTATTCCACTGCACAAACATACTAAATGACTTGCTCACAGAAAGGAAGCATGCTCCAACGTATGGAGCTGAAGCCAAGTGTCCACCAGTGGACTACCTCACCTGCTGTTCTTCCATACTGTGATGTGCTCACCTTTTCCAAACTGATGGACGAAACTAACTCCATGCCAGTCCTTGACCCATTCTTATATTTTATTAATTTGTGGGGCCTGTGCTGACACTACCAGTCCACTTGAAACATTAACAGAGATGCCAAAATGCGCAGGGCATGTGGGGAATAAGGAAGGGATGATGCAGGAAAGGACGATGGAGGAAAAGAAGAAAATATAGAGATAAAAAAGTAGTTAACTGGCAACCAGACTATTCTATAACTAAAGATCACTGGCAAGGATCTGGTGAAGAGACCAGTAAGAAAGAGGAAAAATTAGACTGGCACATTAAGATGTTGCACCGATAATACTCAAGAATACACAATACTCTCCAAATTACCTAATAAACAGTTAAGAACTTTAAATGATGCTTCAACATCTTCAGAACACAAACCACCTGAACTTAAAATACAAAAGCTATGTACCACACAACGTAATAGTGAAAAATCCACTCTCTCCTGTATCAGGATTACACGCCTATTGCCACACCCTTAAAAATTTATCCCACAAAACTTGTTAGTATCGTAAGTAATGAGAATGCAAGACTCTAGACAGGCTATGGGGTCAGGTTCAGCACAAATCCCCTTTTTTTCTTCCCGCCGGTTGCTTTCTCAGAGGCAGTTTGTCAGTCAGGATGAACCCAAAGCCAAGAGCCGCCCCTGCTGCAAGGATCCCGGCCCCAGCCCCAACTGCTGGCCCGCTCACCCCGCCCGAAGGGCTGCCTGGAGAGGGCTGCTGGCCCGACAGGGCCCCGATGTTTTAAGAACAATGAGAAATACACTGTTAACTACGGAAAGAAAAAGAAGAGAAAAAAACCCCAACCAACCCCAAACAAGCCCGAAAATACACATATATAAACACTGTCAAATCGCGGAGGGCACACGACACAGACGTCGGACGAACGATGTTGTCTTCTTTCCCCTGGAAAAAGCGGTCACTGACACCCCGCAGGCGCCCCCCCCCCCCCCCCCCCCCCCCCCCCCCGCTACGGCGGGCTGCGGCACCCTCCTGCTGCTGCCGAGCAGCCCGGGCTCTGCTCCGCGCCCTTACCGGCCACAAAAGGCGACTGCCAGACCGAGAAACACCGCCCGACCAAGCGAGGCCAACCCGCACCGCCACAGGCCCCGCCAGGGCCCTGGGACCAGCGTCGGGCCGGCGCCCTGCTTCGCCCGTGACCGCTCTCTGCCCGGCTGCTGCCCCGCATCCCGGCGGGACTCCCCCCACCGAGGAGCTCCCGGCACCGGCGCAGCCACTCACCTGCGGCAGAAAGTGCAGGAGCAGCCAGACACGGAACCGAGCCCGCCGCGCCGCCATACCGGACCCCGCTGCGCTGCCGCCCGCTTTGTTTCCGACCGGGCCGGGTCAGGCCCTTCCGCACCGGGTATCCAGCAGCCCGCCCCGGAAGTCCCGCCCCTCCCTCTCGTGAGCCGCTAATGGCCTTCGTCGAGGTACAAACGTCACTTCTGGCAGCGGCGAATGAAATGGCGAGCGTCGGCGGAGGCGGCGGTGGCGCGAGCAAGATGGCGGTGAGGAGCGGGGTTTTCGGGGGGCGCGTGCCTTCGCGTGAGGAGGCGATCGGGGTCCGGCCTGTCCCCCGGGATCGTGGCCGCCCGGGGGGGGGGCGGGGGGGGAGGGGAGAGAGGGTTATGGCACCGGGTGCTGTGGCGGCGCTGCGCGGTCCCGCCCGTCAGCCCGCTCTTCCCGCTCTCCCCGCGCGTGGAGCTCTGCCTCGCGGAGCCGCGTGACGAGCAGCGTTGTGAAAAAGAGCGTTACGGAGCGCGTAGGCGGGGGGGCGAGGGCGAGGGGAGGGAGTGTTCTGTTTAATTCGGTTGCCCTCGCTCCTCTCCCCTAGGATAAGGAGAAGAAGAAGAAGGAGAGCATTTTGGACCTCTCCAAGTACATCGACAAAACGATCCGAGTGAAGTTCCAGGGCGGGAGGGAAGGTGAGCGGCGCCCGGCCCGGCCGGCGGTGAGGCCTGTGCCTCCGCAGCACGGGGCTCGCTCGGCCTTCTGGCGTGTTTCCCCGCTCTTCGCTTGCCGGCCTCTGTCCGCTGCGCCGTCCGGCTGCCGCCGCTTCCCTTCAGGGAAGGGCGGCGGGTGCTTTCGTTGGTTACTGCCCGCTGTTGCCGGTGTTTGGCCTGTCTCCCTAAACTTTGCCGTTAATCCCTTGGCTGCGATACTGTCTTTGTGTTTCCCCTGTTGCACCTCTCTTTCCTCTTCTTTTATTAGCGGTCTTCAACTGTCTTGTTCCTTTTGGCTGTTTTTTTTTCCGCATTGCGAGGGTGTAAAAAACATTTATGGGCGTTACGGTTAATACACCCGCTCTCCCTTTCATTCATTAGCATGCTAAATACGCCTGGAGTTCATAGATCACAGTATCACAGTATGCTAGGGATTGGAAGGGACCTCAAAAGATCATCTAGTCCAATCCCCCTGTCGGAGCAGGAACACCTAGATGAGGTTGCACAGGAAGGCGTCCAGGCGAGTTTTGAATGTCTCCAGAGAAGGAGACTCCACAACCTCCCTGGGCAGCCTGTGCCAGTGCTCTGTCACCCTCACTGAGAAGAAGTTTCTTCTCAGATTTAAGTGGAACCTCTTGTGTTCCAGCTTGAATCCATTACCCCTTGTCCTATCATTGGTTGCTACTGAGAAGAGCCTGGCTCCATCCTCATGACATTCCCCCTTTATATATTTATAAACGCTAATAAGATCCCCCCTCAGTCTCCTCTTCTCCAAACTAAAGAGACCCAGCTCCCTCAGTCTTTCCTCATAAGGGAGATGCTCCACTCCCTTAATCATCTTAGTTGCCCTACGCTGGACTCTCTCCAGCAGCTCTCTGTCCCTCTTCGACTGAGGGGCCCAGAACTGGACACAATATTCCAGATGTGGTCTCACCAGGGCAGAGTAGAGGGGAAGGAGGACCTCTCTCCATCTACTAACCACCCCCCTTCTAATACAGCCCAGGATGCCATTGGCCTTCTTGGCCACAAGGGCACAGTGCTGGCTCATGGTCATCCTGCTGTCCACCAGGACCCCCAGGTCCCTTTCCTCTACACTGCTCTCTAACAGGTAGCTCCCCATCCTATACTGGAACCTGGGGTTGTTTCTGCCCAGATGTAGGACCCTACACTTTCCCTTGTTGTATTTCATTAAGTTATTCCCTGCCCAAATCTCCAGCCTGTCCAAGTCTCTCTGGATGGCAGCACAGCCCTCTGGCGTGTCAGCCACTCCTCCTAGCTTAGTGTCATCAGCAAACTTGCTGATAGTACACTCAATTCCCTCATCTAAATCATTGATGAATATATTGAATAATATGGGCCCCAGTACCGACCTTTGAGGCACTCCACTGGTTACCGGCCTCCAACTGGACTCTGCCCCATTGACTATGACTCTCTGGCTTCTCTCCTTCAGCCAGTTTGCAGTCCAGCTAATTATCCGATCATCCAGTCCACACTTCCTCAGTTTAGCCATGAGGATGCTGTGGGAGACCGTGTCAAATGCTTTACTGAAGTCAAGGTAGACCACATCTACCGCTCTGCCATCATCCATCCACCTCGTTATTTCCTCATAAAAGGCTATGAGGTTGGTCAAGCATGACTTCCCCTTGGAAAAGCCATGCTGACTGCCCCTAATAACCCTCTTATCCTTGATATGCCTTGAGAGGGCATCAAGGATAAGCTGTTCCATCAGTTTCCCAGGGATGGAGGTGAGGCTGACCGGTCTATAGTTACCCGGATCCTCCTTCTTGCCCTTTTTGAAGACTGGAGTGACATTTGCTTTCCTCCAGTCCTCAGGCACCTCGCCCGTTTCCCAAGACTTGGTAAAGATGGTGGAGAGTGGTCCAGCAATGACTTCAGACAGCTCCTTCAGCACCCGCGGGTGCATCCCATCTGGACCCATTGATTTATGGATGTCCAGGTTGCTTAACTGGTCTCTGACCCAGTCCTCATCAACTAAGGCAAACTCATCCATTGACTTGACTTCATCTTCATCTGGGGTCTCAGCGGAACAGGACTCCTCAGGACAGCCCCCGACAGAGTAGACAGAGACAAAGAAGGCATTCAATAGTTCTGCCTTCTCTGTATCTTCTGTCACCAGGGCACCCACCCCATTCAGTAGTGGGCCTACATTGCCTCTGGTGTTAGTTTTATCTGCCATGTATTTGAAAAAGCTCTTCCTGTTGTCCTTGACCCCTCTTGCCAGGTTTAACTCTAAGCAGGCCTTAGCTTTCCTAGTTGCCTCTCTACATCCCCTGACAGCAGCCCTGTACTCTTCCCAAGTGGTCAGCCCCTCCTTCCATGATCTATAAACTCTCTTCTTCCACTTGAGCTTGCCAAGCAGTTCCCTGTTTAGCCACACAGGTCTCCTGGCTCCCTTCCTTGACTTCCTACGTGTCGGGATGCTTTGATCTTGAGCTTGGTAGAAGCAGTCCCTGAATGCTGACCAGCTATCCTGGGCACCTTTACCTTCAAACAGCTTTGTCCACGGGATTTCCCCTAGTAATTGTTTGAAAAGGCCAAAGTTTGCCCTGCTGAAGTCCAGGGTTGCAATTCTGCTTGCTATTCTGCTTCCACCAGCCGAGATCATGAACTCCACCATCTCATGGTCGCTGCAGCCAAGGCAGCCTTCAACCTTTACTCCTTGCACCAGACCCTCCTTGTTAGTGAGGACGAGATCCAGCAGTGCACCTCTCCTAGTCGGCTCCTCCGATCATTTCAGTACATTTCACCATGTCTTTCCATCGCTTTTGAGGTTCTTCGTGTCGTTGTTCCTGCCCTGACGGGCTCCTTGCCGCGCTGTCCGTCCCCATGCGGCTGGTAGCACTGCCCGCAGACCGCTTCTGTGAGCGTTAACAGCATGCTGCATGGGAGATGCTCGGCAGAAGCTTTTGTAAAGCGAACTTGCTTTGCTTTTAAAAATCTCTCTTAGAACTCTACTGACGCTCGGTGCTTACGGGGTTTTGGAAGTTGCTTGGACTTCTTATCGATAAGTGTGGGTTTTGGTGTGGGTGGGGTGGTGGTTGTTGTTTTTGGGCAGTTGGCAATTCCATTGAATCTAGTGATTTAGATTTTCTTCTCAAAAAAAAAAAACCATGCCAAATTCCCTTATGATCTTGGTATGACACCTGGGATTGTACAAGTCTCTTCTTTGATTTGGGCTGTTAGCAATGATAGTAATGCTGATAATCAACAAGTATTTTTCAAACTGGGAGACCATTCTGTGTAGTTTTGTGATTTATTTAGTCATCAACAAATCATGTACTTTTTCAGGACAAAGTGCTTGTCTGTCTACAATGCATTCCTATGAAGGCAGCACTTATGCTAAAGATATTATGTTCCAGGAGCGCACCTGGAAGATGGATTTTCTGAAGAAAACACTTCAAAACATTACAGTCTTGTCTCATTTTTTGCTATGCCCCTTCACTAAGGGTATTTGTTTGGTTTTGTTGTTGTTTTTTTCTTTTTGTGGTATGACTTGTACTGATTTGTTATGCAGAAGTATTCTTAAAATGCCCCTGAAATTTGCTGGAGAAAAAAAGTTAGTGTCTTGAAGAGCATTTTGAAGAATTGGTTGAAAAACCTGTGGGTTTCAGTTGGCACAACACAAACTGGGTTCTTGTGCGTTTGCACTTTGATAAAGAAGGCACTGTTTAATACCTCTGATCTCATTTGCTTGATAGCCTTGCTTGAAGGAGGGAACAGAGCTGGAGAACTGAATTTGTCCTTCACGCAGTCTTGTGTTGCTGTATACCTGCTTTGGTGTCTAATCATTGTTTTGTGTGTGGTCTTCAATAGCGAGTGGTGTCTTGAAAGGATTTGACCCTCTTCTGAACCTTGTGCTTGATGGTACCATTGAGTATATGCGAGGTAAGGAATATGCTATTTGTGTGAAGCTTGTTTTATTCTTTTTTTTTTCCCCAAGAATAATTTTCTTAATGGAACTCTTACAGCTCAGTGAGTGAATAACCAGAAAATTCAGGTTGACAACATCCAAACTGAGACATGTTCATGATAACTAAGTTGTAAAGAAAGGGATGAGATAACAGAAGTTAGGTTAAGCACAGCCCCTGTGGTAGAACATCCTTGGTAGTCCTTGATTGAGCTCCTCTGTAACTCATTTGGCGCTCTTGTCCTCTAAAGCTTGAATAAAGTAATGTGTCTCTCTTCAGATAAGGCCTTTGCCTTTGTTTATACTGCTGGAGGGTTGCTGGTTTGCTCAAAGCAGGAAAAGCATCTCAGTAAGAACTATTATCTTACTGCCTTAAACTCTCCTGTAAATGCAATATTTGTATTTCTGTGGAACTAAAGCCTTCTATAGCTTCTTAGAGCTAATAGAGCTGTAGGGTTTTTTTTCTTTCTATTTGTTTCTTTTTCCCATGCCAGAATAAAGACTCCCATTTCCCTTTCTCCTCTCTGAAAAAATAATAATTTATCATATCATAGGACAGCATCTTTGAAGAGTATTCTCTTGCCTGCTTAAAAGGAATCATCTGAAGCTTTAATTGTACTTTTATATGGGAGTTTTAAAAGATGAATATAGTGCATTTTGATCGAATGTATTGGCATCTCAAGGAGGGTAGAATTGACTATTGCTGTGCTAAGTGTTTGCCTGTCCCCATCTACAGCCTTGTTTGGTGTGGTCTGGGAATGGACCAGTGCATTCTGTACTTAGTGCATTCTGAAGTCAGGGTCTTTTTCTGATTTGCATTGATCCCAAAGTGTTTATCTATAATGGCATTTGAAATGGGATCAGGAGTGTTTTTAATCACTTATATGCATGCTTTTGGTTAGATGAATGAAAAGGCCTTTGAATTCTTTGAAAGATACATTTTGCTTTGCATACAAAGCGAAGTTCTTTATTGCCCACTGTGGCATGTGCTGCTTTGAAAATTAGTAAATCAGTAATGTCTTGAAGACATCAGATATTACTGCTGCGTCACTTTTATAGTCGATGTGTTCAATATATCAATGCAGAGATGCCTGGAAAAATAAAGTATGTGTTCCTTTTGAAGTTGATGGGATTTGGTTTCTTTTCCTTATGTTGCCATTGTAACTGTGGTGCTCTGCTTTTCAGATCCAGATGATCAATACAAATTAACAGAAGACACACGTCAGCTGGGACTTGTGGTCTGCAGAGGGACTTCTGTGGTTCTTATTTGTCCACAGGATGGAATGGAAGCTATTCCAAACCCTTTCATTCAGCAGCAAGATGGCTAATGCTTTCTTTGGATTGTTTCTGAAGATGTCAAGGGTGCAAATCATCGGAGAAAACTATCAGTGTGTGAGAAGCTTCCTGTTTTGGGGGAGGAGTTTGTATGTGTATTTGTTAGTGTGAAAGAATGGTCGACTTTTTTATTTGTGGCTTTCCATAAATGATGAGAGGATGGGGCATGGTGTGTAAGAAGTAAGTTCTGATTTTTATTTTTCTTTCCCCAAATAAATGTGTAATGACATTGTTTAGAGCTGACAGGAGAGAATATACTGTCATGGAATTGTCTAAGACCCTCTTGATCTTGTGAGATTTGAAACAACCACATGAAACTAGTAAAGAATGCCCTGAACATTGGTTATATTATTTACACTTTTAAATACATTAAAAATGTATTTAATCGAAAGCCTAAATACATTAGAACATGTTTCACTTCCTCTTAGATGTCAGTACTCAGCTGGGAAGCATTGTGTTGTAGTCTTCCTGCTGTTGAGTTCAGTCTCTTTTGCCTGCTTGCTCCAGAGCATGCAGGAAAATTACTTTCCTTCGATAGTACCTTGTTATCACCTTTACAAGCGATGTAGCTAAGAAGATCTTTTCTAGCACTTGTTCCAGATCTTGTGGGCTGTGATCTGTGTATCAGAAGGCTCCTGCATTTCTACAGAAGGACTGGACTAACTTCTAGGATGATTCTTGGCTGAGTGACATGAACCTTATGGGTGTATCTATTCGATACTTGGAATTTTAGGGGAAGAATATTTAAGATCCTAATGTTCAATTGTGGGCAGTATCTGGAAATACTGTATATTTTTTTTATATTGTAGCTGTCCACTTGTGGTTCTGCTTATTATAACTTGATTTGTAAGTAAACATTTTCATTTCTTTTATACTGCAGAAATAGCAAGATTTGAGGAGTTTTGAGTGAATAAATACAAATTAATGTGTTCCTAAACGTCTGGTTTTTAGTCTGAAAAAGTGCTCTACAGCTGACATTGCAGTTCTCTGCAGTTGTAAATCTAAATGAAATTTGTTCAGGAGGTGCGTAAACACAGCAAAATCAGGAGGGACTGGATCAGAGGCCGTGCTCCACTCTAAGACAGGAAATTGATGAGAAATGGGAGCATCTGGTCCCTTTTCTGAGGACTCCTGCATTTCTGTTAGGCATTTTAAAGACTGTCTAGTAGAGGATCTGTGCCCATGAGCTGTATGTAACCTGCTTCTGCCACCTGCTTTTCCTGAGGACCCTTTGTGAAAAGGCTGTGGCAGAATAAATTGTTTTGGTGGCAGCAGCGGTCTCGTTCCTAGAGGTTGTCAAGAAGATGTGCCGAGGACAGGTTGTATTGGCTGTTCATTTTGGCAACAGCACTGTGCTCCCATTCAGTTCTTGGGTCGGCTCTGAAATCATAGAATGGAAATGGATGGGAACTTGAAGCAAATAAATTCCAGTTCAGCGTATCTGACTTTTTCAGGAGGCTATGAAACTAGGGACCAGTTGTCTTTTGTGGCATATTGCCTGTGTAAACTTGAGTGCCTCTGGATTTTAATCTCCTAGGGATTCATTCTTTGAGTGCTTCAGAGAGCTGTCTGTAGAGCCATGCTTCTTCCAACATAATATTTTGAAACACTACAAAACTTGTTCTTCATGCAATTGCACAATTCAAAAGAGGGCTTATTTAGAATGTTTGTAGCAGAATCTGCTCGCCATCAGCCTAAGTAGAGTCTTGAACTGTCCCTTAGGCAGGAGAGAGATTGCTGGTTGTTGATACCAATAACATGGTGACCCATCTCTGCACTCTCGTTTTCTGAGTGTAGCATCAGAAACAGACCTGTTGAAGCTCTCGGGTGGATTCCAGGCTCTAGACGCAGAGGGTACAGAGAGATCTGCCTGAAGTCATGTGTCAAGTGCATAAACTCTGGAGAGGGGCATGTTTCCAGCATTTCCTGCTCAGTTAATAGGTTGCTCAGTCTTCATTGCAAGATACGTGGTTGTCCTTCTCTGCAGTGCTGACTTCTGGGTTATATTTGGGAGTCAAGTACCTGAAAATAAGAATATGAAAATGTTAGCTGAATTTCAAATGTGCACGTGCTTTTTTATTGGATTAATTCCTGAATGTGACACTCTCTAAACCCATTTGTAACAGCAGTTTTGCAGAAGCCTTTTCCAGAAATGCAGGAGGGAACCTCCAGGGGAAAAATGGTGTTCTTGATCCAGATAGCACTACTCTGCTTGTTGAACTCCACTGAGAAGTGGGACTGAGTCTTGCTGGGATGGGCTTGGTGGGATAAGGGGCACTAGTTCAAGGTCGCTATGCTAATCTCTCTGCTTAACAGCTTGATCTAAACACTTTGGAAAAATTCAGTGTGGAATCAGCGAGCTGTTGCTTGTACTATGACTGTATTTATTTAGTGCATTGAGATTAAGGACGACCAAATATGTGACAGCCATTTGGGTTTGAATGTGGGGGCTCATTCCTTCCCCTTATCTCTTACTAAAGTATAAAGTTAAATATACAAAATATGGGAAGCAATCTGGAATGTGATATTAAATTGAACTGGTGAAGTATGTGGCTTTGAGGAAGTTGGTGTTTTTTCCCAGGACGTCTCAAGCTTTCCTATGTTTTTGATTTGCAGAAGTGAAAAGTATTGTAAAGGGTACTGTTTTCCAAATGGGTTCAATGTTCTTCTACAACTTCTTGATAATTATTCAGTGCTTAGGAAGGTTTTGGTTGTTTCTCCTCTTTCCTCGTTGTAGTCCAGGCTTTTTGCTCGGCTAACAGCTCCACTAATTTGCTGTGGTCTTACCTGGATAAGGTAGATGCCAATTAAATCTGCTTTTTTTTTTGGTTATACAGCTCTCCTGATATTGCTGCCCTGAAAGCAGCAGGAAAGACTGAAAAGCAAAGCAGGAGGGTAGAAAACATACTCTATTTTTAGGCTTATCTTGTATTTATCCTAGCTAGGGGGATAATGTTTCCAGGGACCTCACATGAGTAAAGGGTGTATAAGAGCTGAGTTAATTTTAACCGCCTGGCAGTCAACAAGCATGGAGCCTGCACGAGAACCAGAGGAGCTGGGACCTCAGACAGAAATGATTGCAGACACAATTCTTGAGGTTGGAGAGAGACTCTTTCAGGTCAGCCGTAGGGTACTTTCAGTACACAGTCGTTATTTTGAAGCCATGTTTTTTGGGGGGGCAAGAGAGAGCTCTGAACGCCACATAGTGATCAGAGGGATTGATGCAGTGCCTTTTCAGGCGCTACTTGAGTTCACTCGCACAGCCCAAGTGCTTATAGGTCAAGAAAATGTGACCAGCTTACTGGAAACAGCTGACTTTTTCCAGTTTGACAGGGTGAAACTGTTGTGTGAGAAATTTCTGGAGAGAGAACTGCATGTTTCCAACTGCCTGGGCCTGATGACCTACTCACAGCAATTTGCCTTTGTTGAGTTGTACACATCTGCTATGAATGTGGCTCTCACTCACTGGGGGGATGTGATGTGCCAGGAAGAATTTAAGACGCTACCCAAAGAAATGCTGGTGCAGCTTCTAAAAAGCGATGACCTCTTCGTTTCGCGAGAAGATGTGGTTTTTGACAGTATTATGAGGTGGATAATGGAGGACCCAGCAACGAGAGAGGAAGACTTTCTGGATTTGATGGGCAAAGTCAGGGTCACCTTTTTGAGTTTGTCCTTCCTCGATATCTTGGTGAAACGCAGCAAGCGCCCTGGAGAGACAGATACCTTTTCCAGACTAATAAAGAAGTTAGACAGCTGTTCTCCACTCAGCTGGCAAAATACGGAACTGGGTCGTTTCGCTGGTCGGAGCTATGACACCTTGTACGTTCTGGGAGGAAAGCATGACAAGGAACAGCAAGAACTATTTCTCTTCCAACCTAAAACAGGGACCTGGCAGGCTTGTTCTCCACTTCAGCGCAGGAACCTCACCCAATATGCAGTGGCAGCAGTAGGTAACTTACAGAGAAGTGGGACTGAGCAAATGCAAACAGAAGTTGAAACCAAATGCAGGGAGTTCAGCTGCTTCTCCTGTAAAACTGCATTGTTCAGTGTTGCTAAAACCTCATTCATATTTGTGTTCATTCATATTCATTCAAATAATTGTTTTGTTTTGCTTAGCCCTAGGAGAATGTTGGACAAGGCTGAATATTTCTCTTTAATATAGCAGAAACTATTGAACTCTTTATATTAGCTTTATCTGGAGTGAGTCTAATGACTTCACTTTAAGCAGCATATTTTTTTGGTCTTCTTCATGGTGGTTTTGGCAGATGGTGACTTCTGATTTATAGTTGCCAGTAAGTTAAACTTACCCATGGATGTTGCAAAATCTTCATGCTTGAAGACTTTCAAGACCACTCAATACCATGGCTTCCCTTATTTAGTGTTGGTGGTAGTCCCATTTCGAGTCGGAATTTGGACATGAGATCCTCGGAGGTTCTTTCCAATCAGTATTGCCATGATTCTGTTCAAGAGTGGGAGTAGACTTGGAAGGACTTACTGCATCTCGTGGGCCCAGCATGTCTGTGCAGATGAGGAATAAAATACTGCAAACTGATAAAAAGAGCAGTAATTTCTCTGCTCGTCTTGGACCTCATCGGTACAGCCCAGGGAGAAATGAGAACCCTAGTTCTCAGGAGCAATTTTCAGCCTTCATGTAACTGATACGTTTCTCTGCTGTCTTTCCAGGGAGCTTCCTTTTTGTGACAGGTGGATATTTCCGGGATGAATTTGTGTGGTATAGCGTGGATTGGGTGCTTATCTACAATTGCTTGGACAATAGGTGGCTGGAAGGGCCCGCCATGAAGAAGTCCCGCAATAGCCATTGTGCAGTAGGTGCAGGGCTCTACCTGTATGTACTTGGAGGGAGCACAGATGAAGGGATAATCCCAGCAGTGGAACGCATGGCTTTGATGGAATCAAAGTGGGAAAGCATGAGTCCTATGGCTCAACCTGTGGAGAGAGGAGATGCAGTCAGTGTGGGAACCAGGATCTATGTGGTCTGTGGCCTGGATGAAAATGGACATGTGTATGATGGAGTGCAAAGGCTGAACACAGAGACGGACAGCTGGGATGTCATCTCATTCTCCCCGCTTCCAAGGTAAGAAATAATCTTTTGGGACCTGGCAGGAGAAGAAAGGTTCTAGTGTCTGTCCTGCTCCAAGAAGTTGGACTGGAGAAATCCAGAAGTCCTGTCCCACCAGCACTTCTGTGATTCTCTGTTTAAGTAGGACTCTTGATATAAGGACCGAGGTCACACTGAATATTTCAGGGGCCACATCTTTCTATTGATTCTCATCAAGGGTTTCTTCCCTCCCAGGTATGACCTCTGCATCACATCACTGAATGGTGCTCTGTACACCATAGGAGGGGGAGCTTTTCGATTTGATGTGGAGACTGATGAATGGACCCAGGTGGATGAGGAATGCTTGACCCAGAAGTTCTTCATGGGATGCAGCACTGTGAATGGACGAATTTATCTCCTCGGACAGAGGAAGGGGAACAGCGCCCTCCCTGTTGTAATCCTCTTTGATCCTTACATTGATATGTGCCAGGTCATAGATAACAAACTCCCTTGCCCCCTTCCTATTCATGGGTGTGTTTCTGTGCGAAGATTTGATACGTGGGCATGAGCAATGCCAGATCCAGCATAAGCAGAAAGAAAAAGTTGTGTGCTTTGCAGCGGATGGGAGTTAGATTGTGTCATTTGGTCTGTGATTTTTTTTTTTTTTTTCAATTTTGAAAATAGATCTGTTCCTTCATAACTTTGTCTTTTTTTTCTACCTGGCAAATGAACTTGAAGCAAAAGCCATTGAAACCTTGGTGTCTGCACAAAGGTTGCAGGTCGTTATTGGAAATAATGGCCAGGGTTGATGGTAAATAAAGAGCTGCTCTGACCTTTAACCTCTGTGGCTTTCTGTTCTTTGAACAGCTGGGAGAGAAGGGAAAGTTATTGCATCAGTGTTAGAAAATATTGTAGGAGTAAAATAATAAATCAAGTGTGTGTCAAGGGAATCTTCAGCAGGATATATGACCTCTTAGTGCTGTAGGACTGAGCCAAAAAAAACCACCCCACAAACAGCCACTGCAGTCAACCCAGTATTAGTATCATTTTAGCCTGAAATAAGCAAGTGTCCCAGGTTATGTAATTGTGGTTAAAATTACCTTTACTCCAGGCTGGAGAGCACCACAGAAGGAGGGAGGCTATTCTGGATTTATGCGTTCGGGTATGTGATAACGATTTGCCAACTGGGGCACTTAGAGTCTTGCTTCAGTTCCCTTAGTGCCCTTTGGGTTCTTTGCTGTACAGACCCACAATAAAAATCACCATCGCAAAGCACTGACATGAGGGGACAAGGAGCAGGGACCTGCACATAGCCTTAATTAAAGACTGTACGAGGAAGAGGGTTTGATGGGCAGGACTGTGGACTTAGTACAGCAGTAGGGGATAGATCTCCAAGGGTGCTCGGGCCTCCCAAGGATGGAGGAGCTGAGAGAATGGCTGCCACACAAGTCTGCTTGACTGGACAAGAAGGGGAGAGCACAACAGCATTGACCTGGGAGGTTGCACTACAAGTGTTACTGTCATCTTTGTTAGCAGGGTCTGTTCTTTGATGTGACACAGTGATGTTGAAAGGAAGATGTTCTTGAACTGAATGATTATCATCTCTGGAGAATGGAAGAGGCCTTAAAACCGAGAGGTGTTGGCTAAAAGCCAACCCTACCACTGTGAGAACTGTGTCAGGATGGCAGGAGGTAGTCTATCCAGGCCTGTAGATGTGGTGTGCTCTCAGTCCAGGCTGGCTTCCGCTCCTTGGCTCTAGTCCATCTGTCAGCCTCCAGCCAGGCGGCGGCGTTGCCAGCTCAGTGAGCTGAGAGCAGAGTGGGTGCTTCCCCCGAGATGGGGCTGGCAGCAACGAAAGGTTGGGCCTGTTCTTTGAGTCCGATGGGCAGTTGTATTCTTGTGTCCTGAAGGCTATACAAATCTTTTAAAAGCTGAGATTCTCGTGTATCATTTGGGGCTTTAAAAGAAAGCATTGTCCATATATATAATATATTCCTGGGCAAACCCTTCCACCAGGTATCCTAAGGAAGGGTCTTGCGCTCCCAGCAAAGTACAGCTAGTCGGGGCTTGGCGACATCCTTCTCGAGGCTGGTGTCCCACAGAGATAAGTGGCTGGCTGCCTTTCAGCATTACTTCCTGCAGATCTGAATGTCAAAATTCTTCAGGGGAATGCTGGCTCAGTTCCTTCTGCCTTTCTCTCGCACAGCTTTCCTGACTTTATTCATATCTTGCCTCGCATAGGTCAGATGTGGGAGATGGACCATGGTCCTTCACAACAGTGTGTTCTAGTTACACCACGCTTCATTCTCCCCCTCTTTGCATTTCTCAGAAACAGTTGCCCCCAGTATGTGTGTTAAATGTGTCAGACGCCTTGGAAGCATACTCAAAGCCTGAGTAGGAAATGTATTTTGAAGACAGTGGTTGCAGGTTTCTGTATATTGTTTACAGCCGTGTATATGTATGTAGATTTATCTGTCCTCTGCATTTTCTGAGCCTTTGAGTGAGCAGTGACGTCAGACCTCCAGCAAGTTTCTAAGAAGATTTTCCTACTGACATAAGGTCTGATATTCTAAAAAACTTCTGCATCATGCAAAATCTAGGTAAAACAGACTCTTTGGTTTAGGTATAACTCATTTTTATATTGACTTTAAATTTAATGTCATTTTCAGAATTTATAGTAGAACATCAGATACAATATATTACAACATGAAAAGTCATCCAACCCCTAAACTAAGCCATTAAACTGTTAGTATTGTAACACTCTATTTTCCAATTTTGAAAATGAAACCTCAACAAAATGAATGCATCCCTATGGAAAGTTTCCATTTAGACTAAATTATAATTTCTAGTGGAGAAGTGTGCATTTGGAGGAGTTTCAGTTGCTTTCAATTTTAGGAGCCTTCTCTGTACGTAGACACGCAGTTAGCAAAATCTTTTAGACACATGATCTATTTTATATAATTCATACAGCAGACACAGTTTGTATCAATTGGGCGGGCCTTATTTGCAGAAATGGTTTATCCTTCCCCAAAGCCTGACCATTTTATACGATACAACTGAAAACTTATTTGCCACTTAAGCTAGCGTCTTTCACGTGCAACTCCTTTCATGAGGTGGCTGGCAATGACTGCCAGTGTCTTCTGAAATTGCAAGTCAGTTAAATCTTCAGCAGTTGTAATTTATTATCTCATGAACCTTTGGGAAGGTTTTGAGTTATGACACCGCAGTTAGGGGTCATAATTTCAGCAGCTTGTTCAAACCCTCTTCTATTTACAGTGAGACTTTGGCTGGTAAACCTTTTTTTTTTTTTTTTTTAATGGATAAATAATCATAGAGTAGTCATAAAAGAATGGTCCCAACAGGAGAGGTGAAGAAAACATGTCCTAAAGTGACTTAACTGCCTGTGAACGCTATGATGAAATTCACTTCCATCTAGACATTGGATGGTGCCTCAGGCAGACTGCTGTGAAGCCCTCTGTCTGGCCTCTCCCCCCAGGTCCTCTTCAGCCTCCCCGCTTTTAAGAGTGTGCCCGGCTCTTGGTGTTCTGCAGCAAGACCCGTGTTACTCTTTGTTCTTTGACAGATCTTCTGCTTCACTCCTGTCGCTTTCCTCAGTGTCACTTCTGGCATCTTTTCTTTTCTGTAGGAAAGAAAGACAATTCAAATGAGCTGCAAAACCTGTGTCATAGTGTATATTAAAGGGGACTAGTCCTGTTTTCATTCACAGCACCGGTGTGTTAACCTGCCAGCTAAAATAAAAATAACAGGCATGGTCATGTCCTTAACGCCAGTGTCCTGTCCATTGTCCCTGCACTGGGACTTAAACTACCAGAGGTTGACTTTGTTATGGTTTCACCTAACTCTTGAATGCTTTTTTTTTTTGTCACCCTAATAATGTTCTTGTAATATGACCTTCTGAAAATAAGTATTTATTCTACATATAGTTATTCTGCATATTTTCCTATGCAGTTTATTACTGCAATTCTCTGAAAGTCAACGTGTATTTGTCCAGTGAGCGTACTGACTGATCTCCTCGTTTTGCAGTCATCTACAAACTTGATCACAAACTCCATCATTTCCCCCAAAAAAACTGTTTTTATTCTTGATTTAGCTTCAATGAAGGGGTAGGTCAAGGTAAGCTGAAGGCATAGCACCAACACTTGAGTGGTTTTTTTTTCTGGCCACAGATCACCAAAGCCTTCACAGATCTACTCAGAGGCTACCAAGATGCCATCTGCTTATGTTAGCAAGGCAGGCCAGGGAACTGGCATCTCTGATGACAAGGTTTCTTCCAATGATCCCTATAAAACCTCTGGCATACATCAAAAGCCTGCGGAATGCACCCAAGCCTCTGAGGTGCAGATACAGTGTACTGTCTACCAGGTTTACCTGTTTGCTTCTTCCTTACTCCGCTTTGGACATGCCAACAGGTCCCTGTTCTACCATGCGCATACTGAAAAGCTGTTAAGCAGTGAGGAGAAAGGACTGTGGATGGCTCCCACGTCACTAGGACACAGCTGCAAACTAGAAGGGAGTTGCTGCTGTGATCTCCGTGAGAAAAGGTATCCACACAACTCCCAACACGCGACTTCAGAAGCTCTCGGGCTGTTTGTTGGGCAGTCCCATTTCTCCTACACCTTCCCTGCAGGCATGCAGAAGTCACCCTGGATCTCATGGTCTCTCATGAATGGCACAGACGGAGACAAAGATTTTTCATACCGCACCATGGAGGATGACACCGAAGATCATCTGGATGATTAGATAGGACCAGAAAATGTGTAACAACTGCAGGATCATCAGGAAAGTGTTTATCACACAGCTCATGAGGAACAACTGAAATTTTGTCACAAAGTAATAGTATGTGCTGTGGGAAAGAGAGAGGGAGAGACAAATCAGAAGATGCAAGACTAAAGCAGGCCAAGTACCCTCACACTTACAAGGGTCACGTGCCTTTCTGGGCAACTACTTGGCTTATGTGTCCCCTGGGCAGAGTCTGATGGATGCACTCCAGCCCTTAACCAAACTAGCAGTAGTTTGGTACAGGTTCCAAAGGAGGTAAAGGCCTGAGATGTAGATGGGCCAAGAACTCCTCTAGTTTCAACTTGTTCTCAAAAAACCCACAAAGAACACAGTAAACATCAGTACAGATGAGTTTGGAACACTGTACAGGAGAGCTGGGGAAGGACTTTTTACTGGGGCATATAGCGATAGGATGAGGGGGAATGGCTTTAAACTGGAAGACGGCAGGTTCAGATTGAACATTAGGAAGAAGTTTTTCACTGTGAGGGCGGTGAGGCACTGGCCCAGGTTGCCCAGAGAGGTTGTTGAGGCCCCATCCCTGGAGGTGTTCAAGGCCAGGCTGGACGTGGCCTTGGGCAACCTGGGCTGGTGGGAGGTGTCCCTGCCTATGGCAGGGGGGTTGGAACTCGATGATCTTCAAGGTCCTTTCCAACCTAAACCATTCTGTGATTAATGCATAAATAACAGTGGCTTTTCCAAAACTCATTTATCAAAAAACAACGGAAGTTGTGGGTGCAAGGAGTCTCATGTGTACGTCGCCCAAGCCAACCACTTTATCCCGTAAATATGACAAAGTGAGAATTCTCTGAGCTCTCCCTGCTAGGCAGCGTGGCTGTATGGCAGTGCTCTCCCCTTGAGCTGGGACACCTCTCAAGCTTGCTCAACAGCAGACCTTTGGTAAGTAACCAGTATCGTGCATAGCCCTATAGGTAACTTTGATTTTGCCTTGGTAACGCTGACTGCATGCTGAATTGATGTTAATGACCAAGTCTGGATCCAGCTGCATCTGGGCTCCACTCTGAGCAGGAGCTTAGAAAGCAAGGGGGTCTGTTATTAACTTCATGACTCAACGGAAGGCTGTCCCTTACTCTTTGTGTCCGTGGTCTCTCTGTGAATCATTCTAGCTCGAGCGTAACTCAACTTTCCTTTGTATGTTTCCCTGTGCAGCGATTAAGGGAGTGAACTTTGCCATCAGACTTTGTTAAGTTGCACTTTTGCAACATCATCATCTTAAAACCGCTTTGCTAACACTTTTGACAGTGGTTCTTTGTGTGATCTAAATCAGCCATTCGCAGCACAGAGCTGAGCTGTGCTCAGACTGCGCCATCAGGCTTCGCGCTCTGCCTCGCTCTCGCAAACCACGTCCCAGGTCTCAGAGGACCTCCGGGAACTCTGTATTAAAATCACGAACAATGCGATAGTCTTTGCAGACAGCTCTGCTATCGGAAACCTGCAATGCTTCCCATAAGAACCAGGAACTGGCAGCATTTCTCCTAAAATAAATCTGGAAAGGAGCAAAGGACAAAAATTAAACTGTAAGGGGACCTCGCCACTGGCACTTAAATAAAAATTATAAATTATAATTATATATTATATAAAAATTATAATTATATAATTATTAGAATTTTTTTTTTTTTGACTGAAGTTAGGGAAGAGTTGGGGGTACAGATAAAAAGTTGGGCAGGGCATTATACTTGGCAGAAGTCAGAGAAACTGTTATCATTAGTGACGGGGACAGAAAGAAGGAAAGCGCTGGTTTGGAAATGGAGCAGACAGAACAGAGCAATTCAGCACAGGAGAGAAATGACAAATGCTAGGATGTGTCCTCTTCCGCAAGTTATCTAAGACATGACATCTAAGACATACTGGAAGCTGGGAAACATTGGATAGAGCGTGTATTTGCTCTGCTCTTGATGTCCTGGACATCTGCTTCGTGCTGCTGATGCAGACCCGTGCTGATCTCGATGGACTCTTGGTCTGACCTGGACATCTGTTATCTTCTTTGGCCTTATGATACAGCTGGTTGAGATAGTGGGGATTGACTTTTTGTGGTGGAGACAACTGAAGTCACGGTTCACAGAATCCCAGACTGGTGGGGGTTGGAAGGGCCCTCTGGAGCTCCCCCAGTTCCACCCCCCCGCCAGAGCAGGGGCACCTCCAGCAGTGGCACAGGACATGTCCAGGCGGGTTTGGAATGGCTCCAGAGTGGGAGACTCCCCCCCTCTCTGGGCAGCCTGTGCCAGTGCTCTGCCGCCCGCACAGGAGAGAAGTCCCTCCTCAGGTTGAGATGGAACTTCCTGTGCTCAAGTTTGTGTCCGTTCCCTCTTGTCCTGTCACTGGGCACCACTGAAAAAAGACTTTTCATCCCCCTGGCACTCTCCCTTTAAGGATGTATAAGCCTTGATAAGATCCCCTCCTCAATCTTCTCTTCTCCAGACTAAAAAGCTCCAAGTCCTTCAGCTTTTTCTCCTAAGAGAGATGTTCTAATCCCCTCATCATCTTTGTAGCCCTTTGCTGGACCCTCTCCAGCAGTTCCCTGTCCTTCTTGAACTGGGGAGCCCAGAACTGGACACAGTACTCCAGATGTGGCCTCACCAGGGCAGAGTAGAGGGGGAGGATGACCTCCCTTGACCTGCTGGCCACACTCTTCTTGATGCCCCCCAGGATGCCATTCGCTGCCTTGGCCACAAGGGCACATTGCTGGCTCATGGGCATCCTGTTGCCCACCAGGACTCCCAGGTCCCTTTCTACAGAGCTGCTCTCCAGCAGGTCAGCCCCCAACCTGTACTGGTGCATGGGGTTATTCCTCCCCAGATGCAGCACCCTACACTTGCCCTTATTGAATTTCATAAGGTTCCTCTCCGCCCAACTCTCCAGCCTGTCCAGGTCTCTCTGTATGGCGGCACAGCCTTCTGGTGTGTCAGCCACCCCTCCCAGCTTTGTATCATCACCAGCAAACTTGCTGATGGTACTCTCTATCCCTCCATCCAGGTCATTGATGAATATATTGAACAGGACTGGACCCAGTACTGACTCCTGAGGGACACCACTTGTTACTGAACGGTTGTTCCAGTTTCTTTCTCCGGAAATTTGCCTCAAGCTTTTATTGCTTTTCTCTCTAAGGGAGCCATTTCACCACCAGAGTCTGGGACTTGTTATGCAAAGTCACCCCCCGGCATCCAAAGTGTATCTTCAGTGCTGGTATGGAACCAGGGCAGGAGCAGAGGACAGCAATGCGGACTCAGCCCTGTGTGTGTGTAACATGTCCCATTTTAGAAATTCTTCTGGCCCTAATAAATGAAATGTTTTGTTTTGAAAGAAAACAGGAACCTTAGCCTATAGTGCAAGTGTTGTGGAATGCGTTTCTGGGAAGTTAACCAGGATCCCCTTTTCCAGGCAACTTGGCAGTGGTAAAGAAAGGGGAAAAAATTCAGCATAGTTAAAGGCTGAGAGTGTGGTCAGATGTGTGTAGGCAAAAGCCTTTTCCCAAGACTGGTGCCCACGCGTGGCTTCTGGGGGTATCATTGTTGATACCCTCCCAGCAGGTCGAGCACCCTGCCGTCTGAATCCTTCGCTCCTGGTTTTCTTGCTTTATTCCAAATAGGTCACCTTAAATTACTATGCCATTGTTTCTATATTAATTTTATCTTAATAAAGCTTTGAGTGGGCCTTTCTTTGTCTGCTAAGAAATTCTTGGGAAATTATAACCAGTACAGTTTGTAGGAACCAGTGTTTGCAAAGGAAAGAGGCCGCTTCCTACACACTGGAAGAGTCAAACTAGGTCTTGAGCAGGAGTAGAGGAGAAGAAGGATTAACCTCAGACTGTGGTGGGGAGTGGCTTTAAGCAGATGGAGACAGACAGTCCTAAAACATTCCCAGTGCCACAGTAGTTCATGAGAAGTCAGCTGCTGTGTCTGCATGTACACATCTTGTCGCAGCATGAGACAGCCCCAGGTGAGAGGCAGACCCTGCCTGGGTCTGGGAGATACAGCGAGAGCATGGGAATGGAGGGGCAGAGGCTGCGGCTCTAGATTAATTATTTTAGTTAATGAATTAATTTAGTTAAAGACCTGGGGTTTTTTTTCTTGGGTTCCTCAGTTCCAGTTGGATTAGTTTTTGAGCTTACCTGTAGCGTTCTGCTCCTTGCCTTTCCTTCCCTCAGCATGGAGGGTCATCCCTCCAGAAGCTCAAATAGCACGTAACACCCATGTTCAGAGAACATTAAAACGTCACTCACATTAACGGGAAAAGGACAAGCCGGGAGACGATGAAAACCACAGCAAAAACAATAAAGACTGCTTCGCAGACCCACTTCCATTTCATGTAATGGAGCATCTTGGCAAGCTGTGGAGAGACAAATCGCCGTATGTCCCGTGTGCCTGTGCTCTCCTTCTCGGGGGGCTGAGGGATTTCCCGTGTCCTGCAAGGGTTACCAGGCTTGTGGGGATGTGTCTCACTCCCTGTGCACTTGCTTACTTTTCCCCAAGGGCAGTAAATCTGATACTTCCTAAACACGCTGGCGCTATAGTACACGTGGGGCCCACTTGTGTGGGCCACCGGCTCCACGTGCGTCAGGCAGACAGTTCCCAGCGCTACCCACAGACATGAGCACAGATCTGCATTTCTGGGTGAGGGTAACTCACCTCTAAAATATAATCAGAGGCATCGTGGACCAGCATGACTATCATCCCAAACCGTACAAGATTGGCACAGTAGGAGACAAAGATCAGAGTGATGGTGGCGATGTGGTGGATGATCTGTTCCTTAAAGTCCTGGCAGGAGAACAGAGATTGTGTGTCACTCTTACCTTGGCCTGGCAGCACCTGCTCCTGGATGCTGCTGCCTCACTAGGACATGTCAAACACCTCCACGAAGCATCAGTGCTCCCCACTGTGCTACAGCTCTCTGAGGTCCTGCACAATCCCAAGAATGAACATCTTTATGCCCAGTTTATGGAAACCCAGATAAATACCAGTGAGGCACACGTAGCTGCAAACATGCTAGAAGGCAGATTTTATAAATTTTTCCATTAATCTGCCCTTACAAAATTCCTTTCTTAATACCCCATGTTTTCCTCCCAGACCCCTCCACTGTGTACTGAAGAGGTTTTTCTAATGACAGCAGACTGCCCTTGGCCTGGGGCAGGTCCTATCCACTAGCCATAATGGAGGCAGCTCTTCAACCTCCCTGTGCTGCCCACGGAGAGGGACCAATGGAGATGGGGCGGAGACACTGCAGGTGGGGAATATGCCTTCTCACATGCCTCATGTAAACAGAGACCTTGCATGGTCCCAGGACCTTGCCTGCATGGACAAATCTGTACCTGCAGAAAGGCAATGTTTTGGGGTATGGGGAGATGACTCCTGAGTGCTCTGTGGAGGGATTGGGAAGGGCAGCTCTGGCTCTGGGCAAGAGATGATCACTGCCAGGCAATGGGTTCCTGCTTCTTCTGGGAAGCATTGCAGGTGCCCAATAACTCACGTCTACAAAGACTATCGCAGTGTTGGCAATTTTAATAGAGTTTCTGCAGGTCCTCTGGAGTTAGGCAGAGGCCATCTCTGGGGAAAAGCATGTAGTCTTTCAGAGAGAGATGTGATTGTCAAATAATTAAATGAGGTTGAACCTCAGCTTGTGCAGTTGAACTGCACAGCTCTGTGTGATCTCCGCTGCAAACCGAGGCAAGGGCAACAGTGGATGCTGGGTCCATGGGTCCCACGAGGCCACCTCATCCCACACTGCAAAAGCCACACATGCATCTCCAGGACGCTCATCACAACAGCCCAGCTCCCTCCCATCAGGAGGACACAGCCCTGAGCAGGGCAGCACCTGAGACCACAGCTGGGAAGGGCCATGATGCCATGCCCACCCAGCGGCTGTCCCTTGGCCGGGTGTGGGGACACCATGTCAGCCCGCAGTGCTTCCCTGGCCCAGCAGGCAGGAAGGCCGTGCTGCACATGAGCAGGATGCGGTGCAAGGTGGGATATGAAAGCTGCAGGGAGCTCATGTGCTCAGGGGTCTTCTCAGCAGCACGCGGGTCTTGTCCTTTGCACCCCCAGGGAGCTGACAGCGGGCAGGGGCCAACCAAGGCAGCGGCTTGCAGTTGTGCTGCTGTCACTCACCTTCCTCTTCACGTCGAAGGGCAGGGTGGCCACCAGTGAGCAGTAGAAAGAGAGCTCCAGCAGGTAGAACCAGCCCAATGTGGGCGGGAGAGGCTGCAAGACAAGTGACAGTCAGTGTGACACCCCTGCCTAGCCCTGGGGGATGGGAGAGGAAAGGGTCTTCCCAGGGAAAAGCCCCTTCATTCAGCAGGGCTGGGACAGCAGGGCTTGGTCATGCCTAAATTTTCATGTTCCCCGTGACCGAACCATTTGCTGATGCACTATCACGCCTGGTCCAAAGCCAGGACCAGCCCTGGCCAGTCTGCAGAGGGACTGAGAGGAGCCAGGGGTCTCCCCTCTGCAGGGGGTCGGACACCTCTCATTTCCATCCCTGCTTCAAGAGGTTGAGGGATGTCCTGCCCACCTGGTCCCTTTTGTGGCCACACACACAGAGCCTCTTCCAGCCAGGCTTGCGTTACAAACTCATCAAGAAAAGGTGCCTGCTCAGGGCAGAGACTCCATCTGCTATCATATGAAGTACCTACAAAAGAGCTCGTCAAGAAGACAGAACCATGCTGTTTGCCGTAGCGCATGACGTAAGGGTGAGAGACAGCAGGCATAAGTTGAAACAAGAGAGGTGGATGTAAGGAGAAACCTTTTCATCACAGGGGCAGTCAGTGGAATAGATTGCCCAGAGAGATTGCTGTCTCCATCCTTGAAGGTTTTCAGAACTAGACTGGAGAAAGCCCTGGGTAACCTGGTCCAATCTCTCAGCTGAGTGCTGCAAGCAGGACGTTGGACAAGAGACCTTCTGGCCTCCCTTCCAATATGAGTTATCCTGTGATTCCATGTACTTGGTGCTCACCTGTTGTGGAAATCTCAGCCAGCACACGGTATGGTCCCAAAACCAGGGCTTCTGTGCAGAGAGAAGGCGGCAGTGAGAACCCATAGCCTTTCAATGACATGTAACGACCGTGTGAAGAAGTACTTCCAGAAGTCAGTGTGCCCATGCTAGATCCAATCTGCCTTTGAGCTTTGGAAAGAGTGGTTGACAAAATGCATTTGTCATTAGTGAATGCACAGGATGTCACATGGAGGGTCTCGATATGCAGTGGGCAGCAGGCACAGCCAGGACAGGGTCTGCTCTCAGCTGAGATGCAAGGGCTCTGTGTGGGTACCAGTGGGGAACCACTTACACAATGATCTAAGGCAAGGAGAAAAGCATGGTAACATGACTGACACCTAGCCAGGTCCATCCAGGGAAAGGGGGACTTCTGCTGGATCAGGACTGGGGATTTGTACTTCTTTGGCTTTGGACCCATAGTCATGGTCGTACGTGATCTTTGGATGGGCTCTTTGAAATGGCCCAGGACCATCGGCCTCATTTGCCATGAACGAGGAACCATTGAAAGGTGTCACTCCACAGCGTCACCCTGCTCATGTACTTACGTCATACAGGAGAGCCAGCCCAGAGAAGAATGAGGTGAAATAGAATGTAAATCTCCAGCTAAAACAGAAAAAACAAGAAATCAACACTTCCTCCAGAGCTGGAATTGCTCCTCAGGCTGTGCCCAGGACGCTGCAAAGCCCAGAGGGGAACCTACACTTCTTTGGACAGGGATTTGCAGGACCTCAGCTCGGTTTGCATATGAGCGCATGTGCTGTTAAGGCAACAGGACATCCACAGGCCTCCCAGGCTCTGCTTCGGTCCATGCTGTACCCAAATTCCTGGCATGCTCCATCAGCATTAAACAGAATGCAGCACGACTACCAAGGTGCCTCTACCCGTCTCCCTTTGTTATGTGGGTGTTTGTAGATCACCCGTGCAACTGCTCATATGCCACAGCCTGTGGAAGGCACCTAATTTTCCCAGCGATGGCACAGGAACACCGGGGGGGTTTATTGGTTTCCTCAGAAATGCTGCAGTGTGAAGCACTGAGCAAGCGTTCAGGAGAAGAATATATTTTTTAAAAGCATAATAACAGGATTCAAGCACTGAATTTTTTCTGGAGGGGGCGGGAGATTAGATCTCGATGGGGGTCTGTGTGTACATACAGCATTAAACCTCACGCTGAGAACCAGAGATAACCTGATTCTTTTGATCGAGACACTTGGTGACGCCGCTCTCCATTCTGACTCCATATATTACTGAGATATGCAGGAAGATTTCATACGAGAGAGCAAATCGCTTGAGGAAAAGGAATGCTATGAAGATTTCAGTGCTTTCTGGTGCTTTTGAGTTTTCACATCCCTCTGTTCATGGCTTGCACTGCCTACTAACTGCACTTCATGGATTTATTTTATGCGCAATGATCCATGCAGAGGATATTTTAAAATTTTAATTCTCTATCGAGATCATCTTGAAAAGAAGTTTGACGCATTTTGCAAACAGCATTGCTGCTCAAAATCCCTCCAGCATCTGAGATTTAAACCTGATCTGCATCAAGGCCAGTGGACTCTTTTGAGGCGAGTTTAACTTTTTAAAGTTAAAAGTGGAAAGGAAGGAAGGATGAAGGTGGCAGCGCTGCATGGCGGCTCTGTTGCCAGTGTGTGCAGTGGTGGGACCCAACCTCATGGTACAAAGTCTCCTTTCGCAGCCCCAGCTGGCGGCGGTGTCCTCTGGGACTGTGTTTGGTCCAAGGACAGGGCAGGGGATGGGGATGGTGTGCAGACCTTCCTGGAGGTCTCCATCACCAAAAGCCTCTGCTGGCCCTCCTACCTGGCCTCGCAGAACTTCTTCATCAGCCTGGGCCGGTCCTGGGCCCGACGGTGCCGGAACCAGGTCTCCACCTTTTTGACCGGCATGTCACTTTGCTTGGCCAGTGAAATAAGGTCCCCCTGGCAAACAGATCAGAGAAGCAGGACTTAGTCTTCCTGAGGCCGTCTGTCCTCGTGTGGGTGAAGAGCTGTGTTCCTGCAGGCTGCCTCTGCAGGCCCACGTTTCCCTGAACATCTTTCTTGGGGGGAGGGGGGGTGGTGGAAATCATCTCTATTTGCGTTTGTGAACTCCCAACTCAGCCATTTAAAAACTCCAATTCAGTCATATCTAAATGCAGGTTGAGAAGTAAGCACAGGCTCTCCCCGGTTAAGTTTTGCCAGCTGTACACGATGGCATTCAATGTCTTTGATATCAAAGTCTAAATAGTTTTTTTTTTTTTCCACCTCTGATGCAATTTTGACATATAATTATCAGCTGCAGATAGCAAACGGGAAGATAAAAGAAGTTTTAGCTTGTAATGATAAATAAACCAGCACATAGATCACTCAGTAATGTCAGCAAGAACATCCAGCTGTTTGAGTGACTGCACATCCCCGGGCTAGAAAGCATCATTTCTAACACACTCTATTTTATGCATTAATTCCAAATAAAACTACCTAACCTTAAGATTTATAAAGTGTGATTAAAATGAATGTAAAGATGAGCTCGTGAGCATTTTTAAATTAATCTGACAAAGCTTCATACAAATTTAAGTCAAAAATTATTTTTAAAATCCATGCATCAGCGTGACTTGTGACACAGGCCCAAAGAGTGAATGGAGTTAAATCCTTCTGGCAGCCGGTCACAGGTGGTGTCCCCCAGGGCTCGGTGCTGGGGCCGGTTCTCTTTAATACCTTCATCAGCGATCTGGATGAGGGGATCGAATGCACCCTCAGTCAGTTCGCAGGTGACACTAAGTTGGGTGGGAGTATTGACCTGCTTGAGGGTAGGATGGCTCTACAGAGGGGTCTGCACAGGCTGGACCGATGGGCCGAGGCCAATGGTGTGAGGTTCAACACGGCCCCATGCCGGGTGCTGCCCTTGGGTCACACCAACCCCGTGGACGCTACAGGATGGGGCAGAGTGGCTGGAAAGCTGCCTGGTGGAGAAGGCCCTGGGGGTGTTGGTGGACGGCCGGCTGGGTATGAGCCAGCAGTGTGCCCAGGTGGCCACGAAGGCCAACAGCATCCTGGCCTGTGTCAGCCATAGTGTGGCCAGCAGGACTGGGGCAGCGATTGTCCCCCTGTACTGGGCACTGGTGAGGCCCCACCGCGAGTGCCGTGTTCAGTTTTGGGCCCCTCATGACAAGAAAGATTGCCCAGAGAAGGGCGACGGAGCTGTGAGGGGTCTGGAGCACACGTCCTGTGAGGAGCGGCTGAGGGAGCTGGGGGGGTCAGCCTGGAGAAAAGGAGGCTGAGGGGAGACCTTCTCGCTCCCTACAGCTCCCTGAAAGGAGGGGGTAGCGAGGGGGGGTCGGTCTCTGCTCCCAAGGAACAGGCGATGGGACAAGAGGAAATGGCCTCAGGTTGCGCCAGGGGAGGTTTAGGATGGAGATTGGGGAAAATTTCTTCACTGAGAGGGTTGTCAAGCACTGGAAGAGGCTGCCCAGGGCAGTGGTGGAGTCACCATCCCCGGAGGGATTTAACAGAGGGGCAGACGTGGTGCTGAGGGACGTGGGTTAGTGGTGGGTTTGGCAGTGCTGGGTTTACGGTTGGACTCTATGACCTTATGGATCTTTTCCGACCTAAATGATTCCATGATTCTGAAGTTCTGCTGAAAATAAGGAGCCTTATCCACAGACTGTACCCAAAGGGGGTGATGGCTGCGTCCTTACCACGCCAGCAGCTCTCGCACTACCTGCTGTATTTCATACGCAGCAGCTCAGGGGGTGATGGGATTGCAGCTGTTGAACACGTTGGAAGATGCTGAAATATTTGCTTATGTATTCCTCTTGTATCTCGTTGCTTGCCTGGGCTCTCGGGACACTGGGACACAGGGCACACTCACCTCCTTTGGGGTCCTGCCCAGCAGGACATAGAAGCTTTCCAGCGTGGCATTCGGCTGAACTTTGGGCCTCAGCTTGTCACTCACACCCAACCTCCTGCCCAAGGGCAGAGCTACAGTTCTGGAAAAGGAAAGAGTTCAGCCAGGAGAGGACGCGTGTGCCTGCACTGCGAGCCAGGGTCAGCCAACAGAAGATGCTGCCAGTGCTGTGTCCTGTGCACGCACTGCACTGCACCGCACCGCGCCAGGGGTCCCGCACGGCTCGGGGCGCTCACACACCCAGCCCAAGGGGACCAGCTCTACCCCAGCGATGTGTGCGTAGCCCAAGGGACCCAGCACTGCTCCAGGGGCACACATGAAGCCCGGTGCCTTTTGTCAGGTCGATGCTCTTTCTTGAGAGAGATGCACTGGCACCAAAGCAAAGGTGAGGAATGATGGATGCGCAGTGGAGACAACAATAACAACCACACAGTAAGCAATAATTAACTCCTCTGCCGAGGCCCCGAGATGCCTTGTGTTTCTGTGTTGGAGCACACACTGGTCCCTTTTACATCTCAAGCAGTACAGACCACGCCATCAAACCAGCCTGCAAGTGTCTGAGTGTCCCACGTGCTCTGTGCCCAGGGTCCCCAACGCCGGCTGCAGCCGGAGCCAAGCACAGAGCACGTGGGGATATGCTGGTTCCTGTAGGAAACCTCAGCAAGGCTTTAGTGGGAGGCACTGGTTTCTAAAACCTTGCTGTTTCTAGGAAGCCAGGCAAGTGCAACATCTTTGAGGGAAGACCTGACCACCCTGGAATTAGTTCTGGTTTTTCATACGGCCCCTGTCTCTCACAGCTTCTCACACGGCTGTGCCCAGCTCTCCAGGGAGATGGGCCAGTGCTCCTCCAGCTCCTCTAGGCCACCGGAGAAAGCTCATGTCCCGGCTGAGGGCAGCTTTGCTGAGCACCCCCTGCCTGAAGCCCTGCTCTGCCTGGTGGGGCAGCACCTCGGCAGGTCTGTCCACACTAACACACCGCCCCGCTTCATTCAGCTCCCCCATCTCCCGTGCGTGAGGTTGGTCTGCACCTCCCCACGTGTCAGTCTGTGTTCCCGGAAAAGGGGCCCAAAGCCCATTCTGAACCCATCTCCTGTGCTAAGCCACGCGGACCTGCCTCGCTTCCACACACAAGTCCTGGGGAGATGCCAGTGGGTCCTCAGGCTCCCCCGGGAGTACCGTTTCCTTCAGCTAGGGCACTGGAGTACATCACCTCTGACTGCACTGGGGATCTCTGGTGCTGGGAAGAGAGCAGGGCAGAGCTGGGCAAGGAGGAGTGGCGTGAGCAAAGCGGTCCCACAATGAGCTCCAAGAGCCATGGTCATCTCCTCCTTCTGTCTCCGTGCTGAGAGCGGGGGCTCACATAGCGCCTTCGGGAGCATCATCCTGTAGGATCAGGCTGAACCCTGGCTCAGCTGGGGGCTCCCAACACTGGTGTACCCAGAAAATCCCTTGTCTGTGTTGCAAGCTCCCACTTGGACTGTCTCCAGAGGGACCCTCCACCCGCAGTTGAGGTGTGACAGTGACAGACTTATCTTGCTTATTACGGTGGTACAGGTTACATTACAGGTACAGGAGAGAGGGAGGGCAGGACAAAGAGCCGCCGCACAAACACCGTATGCACAAAAAAGCAGAGAGATTCCAGCGCTCCTGGGGACAATCCCCTGTCCGTTTTGTAGTGGTCAGTAAGCAGGTAAGGATTAGTCTGGAGCAACCCTGCAAGACACTGGTGGCAACCAGCAGAGGAGAAACCAGATTTGCTGCACTCACCTTTCAAAGATGTATCGGACAATGATCAAGAGCAGGGCACCAGGGATGCAGAGCAAGAGGTCCTGAGGCTGTGGGTAGTGTACATCTGTAGAATCCTTCATGTCTTCCCAGGTAGCTCCAGGTGGCAGCCAGTATTTATGGTACCAGAACCACTCTGAGAGTCCCATCCTGGTCAAAACGGTGGGCACAGAAAGCAGAGGCTCTGGGAATCAGCAAGCCAGTAGCAGCAAGGCATAAAATTCACTCCTGAATCAGGATTCCCAGCTCAACAGCTTGTCATTGGTGCTCCACACCTCTCGATCCCATGAGTATGACTTCAGAGTAGTTGAAATAGCCTCACTTGTTCTGACCTGCCTGTGAGCTTGGAGGTGGGGTAAGATGTCCCAGTACAGGAAAGGAATTTAGTGGGTGTCAAGGAGGTGGCTAACGTCAATTACACTCTGCTGCACAGATAACTGAAGTCCCCACCTGGTGACAAAAGCAGCAGGGGCTTCTCTCTTGCTCCCTCTTTCTACCCACCTTTTTCTTCCCAGGCTGCAAAGCCCTCCACCCATTAATCAGCTCTGACACCCGGCAGAGGGTGTGGATGGAGGTCTCAGGTGAGACTGGCCACAGCCACTAAGATCTTCTGGCACCCTTAGGGCCCCAACAGTCTCAGTTTTGGTTCCTCCATCTTGCCCAGCAACGTCCCATGTCTTATTTGCATTTTGAACCATCCCATACTGAGCATTAAGTTGATATACTGCTCCCCAAAACTATTCTGAAGAGCTAACGCTCAGCTCAGCACGTCAGGACACTTCCTCCTGTGCACCGCATCGCTCTCCTCCATATTCAATTTCACTTGGGTGAAATTATCACCCAGTCTCTCACTACCGTAAACCCTTCTGCAGCTGCGTGCAGTCAGTCTGCATCACCATCCTGATGAGTAATTTTCATTATCAGCCAATTTTGCCTTCTGCCCTTCCTTCCCCCTTCGCACCTGCAACAATGCACAGCTGCAAAACAGCCCCGTTGGTCTCTCATGGCAACCTCAGGTGGATTTCTCTAAGTCTGTGGTGAGGGACCTTTCCCAATGCCTTTGCAAAGCTGAGTAGGTGGCAGGGTCTCTCCTCTGCATGTGCTCGCTGACTCTTTGGGATAACTCCAGCAGAGTGAGACACAATTTCCTCATACACAACCCATGGGGACTCTCTCCTATAATATTATGTTTGTGTGTGTTTCCACAAATGCCGTAATTTTTTTACACTTCGTACTGGTCTGACCAGTCTGGATGTCAGACAACAGATGGCTGTAGATCCTCACATTCCCACTTGGAACCTTCTTAAATTTTTCCGATAACAAGATGATTTGAAACAAAAAATGCCATTCCACAGTTGGTAGTTTAACTCCTTTTAGTACGAGAGTCCTCTTGACACTTGAGTGAATGCCACTTGAAACTAAATAGCAAACGTGAAGGTTTGCTATTATTCAGTCAGTCTGTTTGCTATATAACATCATCTCACCCAGCGGCTTGAGATGGATCCTTTTGGGATGTGGCCTCCACAAGACGTCGGATATCGGACCCTCTTTGAGCTTCTAGGCAGGGAAGTCATACGCAGGCAGCTCATTCATTTTTTGGCTCTAGCCCGATCTTGTCTCGGTGTTCCTGCTATATACCTCGACTATTTCTGACTCTCGCAGTCTTTCCAATGTTTCAGAGATCGGTATGGCCTTTCAAGCTGTTTCTCAAGACACTCCTTGGCCTGTTTATTGCATGTTCACATTTATGTGCCAAAGTTACGGCCTCTTTTCACTTTCCTTGTTCAGACATGACTTCAGCTTTTTGAACAATGCCTTGCTGTTTCTTAGGGACGCCTTTACCTGCAGGCACTGTGTGTGTTCTACACGTGCGAATGAGAAAAGCGATGGCTTTCAAAGTGTAGCCATCCAAGTAAAAGTTCCCTTGGGCGTATGTGTCTAAATGAAGAAATGTGGTGGATGCACAGCTCCGATGTTTCCTGACTGTGAGCAGGGGGAAGGGAACAACTGTGCCAAACTGCTCTTAAAACAAGATCCAAAACAGCACTAGGTGTCCAGGTCTACTGGAGTCAGCAGATTCACATCAGCCATAATTTTGGCCTAGGACGGCCAGATGCCAGCCTGGGGGCCATGCTTTGCCAGTCCTCGACTCACCCACCGCACAGCAGCCTGGGAGCACCAGTAAACGTTCTTTTTCTCGTAGCTCACCTGGAGCTGGACACCTTATCTCCCACAGCTTGATAACATCAAGTGACACACACACACCGTGTGATGCACGCCTCCCCTGCGCACACGGGCTGAGAAAGATACAGGGGAAGTAGCTTCCAATTCTGCTGTGGTGCCCAGTGCTCCATTTGCTTTGCTGGGTTTTTCAGCAAAGTGACAGCCTTGCGGCAGGTCTTCTACAATGGCTTCTCTAAGCTGGGGGCTGTGCTGCCCCTAGCCTGGAGGAGGCGGAGGGAGTTGATACTCTGAATTCATAAATACTATCACAGCACTCACAAGCTGCCAACGCCGGAGTAGATGTAAAGTGAGAAGGTGGAGCAACGTGGGGAGGGAGCTGATTACATACAGAGCTTCTTTAAGCTTCAGCAAGTTGATGGCAAGAAAACAAATTCAGCAGTTGATCTGCCCCAGTGACTCATCACTGCCATGCTCAGTTCCTCAGCTAAAACCAGCACTCAGTAGCTCTTAATCAAGTCCAACAGCTCTCCTGAACCCTTGATGTATCCTTTCACAAGAACCAGATTTGCCTCCTAATGAGCTTATCTCAGTCTTCAGGGGGACAGCAAAGCCCCGAGGACAAAATTCAGCAGGCATCAACATACGTCTGCACCGGCGCCGCCGTGCCCTGTGCAGTCTCTGGGAAACGTGCTGCTCCTCAGCTGAGAGATTTTACCACAGGGATCTTTCCTAGCCTTCTAAAACCTCATGAAAAAGAACAGACACTGGTTTCTCTCCTATCCTTGCAAATCCAAAGCATCTCCCCAGTGCTGCCGTCTTGGACTTGCCACTGCCCTGGCAGCACCCCGTAACCTGGCCCACCTCCAGGTCTAGTGTAGAGGTGCTCCGCAGTGTCTCTTGTTCCAGGACCAAAGGCAGCTTTATCTAGTAGGAGATCAGGTAGCTGCAGTTCTCCACTGGCGTGGCTGTAGCATGTCCCGGGTATGCAACATCCGCTCCACGCCATGCTGCGTGTGTACCGACGTTGGCAATGGCACCCATACACGTCTCCCTCCTCACACGTTCACCTAGAAGGTGCAGCTAGCCAGGTTACCTCCTGCTAGTTAAAGAAGTAGACAAGAGCCCAGACAATCAAACTTTTCAGAAGTAATTTATAAAGAACATTTACATTCAGTAGTATAAAATGATATATAACTATCTCTCCTAAACACATCATCTGCAGAGGAACGACAAGATTGTAGACTCAGGTTAAAGAAACACAGCAGCATACAGAGCACGTACTTCGAAGTTCAAACTAGCTCAAAGTTTCAGAGACAAACTATCTTCAGCAAATAGGAATTTAAATGACAATGCAGGAACAGATGCTCTTCTCCCGGAGCATGTTACCGCCCTGGAATCACCTATGCTGGAACCAATTTTTCCCCTCTGAAATTATCCGATGTATTTTGACTGAAACCCAAGATAAGCACGTACCAGCTCAGATCAAAGCGCGCTCAGTCACATCTCAGGTGAACTGTGTGGATTGCTGAAAACCCTCTTGTCCTTCTATGCCGTCACTTGCCTTTTAATTTTAAATGTGTGCACCACCTCCTCAAATCAGGCATTTCCTTGGTCCAAGTCCCCCCCTCCCCCCCAGTTAGTACTGGCCCTTACTGGGCACATACAGGGAAGTGTCTGCATGGCCTCGGCGGTCTCAGTCCCTGCGCTCATGAGAGTGAAACTGGTAATATTTTGGTTTCATAGGTTAATCGAGCTATAAAACAGAAATTCACGTCATACTAATTTAACTCCTTTAAGGGACTTCAGAATCCAAAATCTGGGACTACAGAGCACGTAAGACATAGGACCTCTAAACAAACTGAATCAGAACTGCATCATGACTTCATGGACTACTGCTTTAACCTTGCTGTTCTCGATACGTGGCCTTTAAGTTAGAAGGCCACGTTAAAGCATTATTCCATAAGGTTCAGCAGATCTTTTCTGGATCTTTTTCCCTCTGAGGATAGGGAAAACGTATTCCCTTCTTCCCACAAGTCGACTCTCTAAACATTTCCCACTGTGCCAATCACACAGGTAAAAACATGAGCACTTAATCAGTGTTGTCTTCCAGACTATCTGGTTTCTTTTCACCTCCCTTCTTCTGACTGCGCTTCCTTCCAAGACAGGTTTAAAGGATTACCTGACAGTTGAGACACAGCGGCCTGGATTTTCCAGCTCTTCCATCTACGATTTGGGTGGGTACTCTCTCCAGTTTGGGCTTTGGAGTTCCCACCTTTGTGGCGATAATGCTGACAGCAGAAGGGACTGAGATCCATACCATTACAAAACAGGTCATATGGCACAGCGCAGCATTTCCTTTGAGAAGAAAATGTTTCCTCCTATGTCTTTCCAAAACTTTTCATTCCACTATGTTCAGTTTTAATTTTCCGAGTGTGTGTGGGGCACCTGTCTTCTCCAAAGAGGTGTCCCCGTATTAAAATTTAGTCTCACACTTACTTGTTAGCCATAATCATTAGTGGCAATGGGCCAGGGTCTCCAGAGGCTGATCAAGGCGAAACAGATCCCTACCAAACATTATTAGGCGGTTAAGACTTGACATTGCCAGAGTTCACCCACCTTTTTTTTTTTTTTTTTAAAGTATTTTTCAAGATTAACACATTGAACAACAACTATGGTACAGGCTAATAAAAGTTAAACCACCTTGTTCCCTTTCTATCTGCTTCAAGGCTACAACCTATAGTAAGCTTTTATTGCAGAACGACCAAAAACTTCCTGCAAATATCACTGACTATAAACACTTCTGTTCACGGGAAGCAGGAATTCAGCTATGACACTGCAACTGGACTCCATATTATCTACACAGTGAGCAAAACTCTTTCTAAGGACGGTGCACCGGATTCGTTAGAGACCAGATCAGAAGCACGTCAACAGGAGCTATCTTTCCTTGACATGGCCGTTGGTGAGATGGGTTCTGTTGTTCAGGGGCTCAGACCCATTCCTCTGGATACAACTGTCGCTTGTGACGTTGTTGAAATATGTGATCCCATTTTTCTCCTTTTCCCAGATCTTTTCTCTTTCTTCCTCCTTGTCGCTTTCTTCTGTGTCACTTCTCATGTCCTTTTCCATCTACAGAAAAACATAAACGAGAAACAATACAAACATAGAAGTCTGCACAAGAAGCGGTGCCACAGGCTGAACGTTCATCTGCTACTTCAGCCACCTGCCTTTGGCACACAGTTCTGCTGTGTCCTTTCAGCTTTCACATCACCTTTGGAAACAGGTCCTCTCCATCTCTTTGATTTCAGTCTCAGTGGAATCCTAGCTGTGATCCTGATAAACATTAGGAATGCCCAGGACTGAGGACAACCGCGGAAAACGGAGGAGATCCACATTGTTGCTTTGGGCATCAGCATGTGGAAGAAGAATCGGGGGAGGCAGTTATTCAAGCTCTTTTACACTTTCAAGAAGGGACAAGGAGATGGGATTTGTGCAACCCCCAGCACAACCCCAGGCTGGGTGGGGAACGGCTGGAGAGCAGCCCCGAGGAGAAGGGCCTGGGGGTGTCGGTGGGTGAGAAGCTCCCCAGGAGCCGGCAATGTGCGCCAGCAGCCCAGAAAGCCCCCCGCCCCCCGGGCTGCATCCCCAGCAGCGTGGCCAGCAGGGCCAGGGGGGGATTGTGCCCCTCTGCTGCGCTCTGCTCTGCTCTGCTCTGGGGAGACCCCCCCGCAGTGCTGCCTCCAGCTCGGGGGGTGCCCACAGCAGAAGGCCCCGGAGCTGTTGGAGTGGGGCCAGAGGAGGCCCCGGAGATGCTGGGAGGGCTGGAGCCCCTCTGCTGGGAGGACAGGCTGGGAGAGGTGGGGGGCTCAGCCTGGAGAAGAGAAGGCTCTGTGGAGACCTCAGAGCCCCTTCCAACCCCTAAAGGGGCTCCAGGAGAGCTGGGGAGGGACTCCTGATCAGGGAGGGGAGCGATGGGATGAGGGGGGGACGGTTTTACACTGAAAGAGGGGAGATTGAGATGAGATCTGAGGAAGAACTTCTTGGCTGTGCGGGTGGTGAGCCCCCGGCACAGGTTGCCCCGAGAAGCTGTGGCTGCCCCATCCCTGGAGATGTTCAAGGCCAGGTTGGACGGGGCTTGGAGCAACCTGGGCTGGGGGGAGGTGTCCCTGCCCAGGGCAGGGGGTGGGACTGGGTGATCTTTAAGGTCCCTTCCAACTCTAACCGTTCTATGATTCTATGATAGCTTCTGACCGCACTTGGCCTGGGTGGCTGTAGGTGAAGCACACTGCTTCAGACAGTTGGAAAGCATATGCTTTCAAACAAACCAACAGCTCAACACAAAGCCACTCAACTCTGATTATATTAATTTTTATGTTCAGGTTTTTCCTCTTGCTATTGACTGAGAGATCTGTAATACACTTTTGTAAATATTTAATTCATTACCTTAGAAGGAAGGCAAAGAAGAAACAACATGATAAAATGATGGTTTAGGAAAAGCAGCCTAGCACTTGCTGCCTTCCCAGGCTGTTTCTACTCAATAGAAGACACCAAAACTAGGGACAAATTCATGGCCTCACACTCCTTGTTGGAAACAACGCTCTGAGGGAAAGCAGCAAACCTCTTCCACGACCCGAGCTTTGGAAACTGCTCAGGGGCATGTCAGTTGCTGCACGGACACCCGCAGTCTCCATTTGCCCTATCTGTTCTTCTGGGGATATCTCTTGGATCCTATTAAGAAGTCTGTTTGGTCTGGTGCTCTTTCTAGAGATCACTACACCCAAATGCAGACAGGACTGGCAAGAACCTAAACTTGCACTGAATTCAAACTGCCTCCAAGGACAGTATGGGTAGGAGATGTTCACCTCCTGTGAACAACATGGACCTCATGTCATTCTGGAACTGGCAGTTCAGAAACTGAACGGTTCAGGTCAGTCTTCATCTGCAGCATAAGGACAAATCGTAATCAATATTCCCAAGTTTATCCATTCGTGGCCGTAGTACGTGGCTGAGGCCTTAAACCTGGCGGGATTCACAAAGGAACTTCTATAGCTGCATGGATGACACTGCAGTGTCTCAGGTCGTCTGTACGAGGGAATGAAACTGGTACTTCAGGATCTAGGCTGAGCTCTAATTACTGGGGATTAGGGGACATCACCTGAGAAGGTGGTGCAGATAATCCCACAGCCAGAGAGGAAAACTGTGGAGATCAGAAAGGCCCATGAGAAGAATGTGAACTTCTGACTGGAGTGAGAATTTCATGGCTCTCAAAAAGGGGAGAATGTCCTGTATTCTTGCTGATACTGCTTTGGGCTAGTAAATACCATAACTGAAACAGATCTGCTTAGGACGGTTTTTCTTTGCTATTCACTGCTCAACATGGAAAGCTCTCAAATATACTTTTGCATCAAATGGGGCAGATGATTTTTAGATAAAACAGGAAAAATTCTGGATACGCTTCAGTATTTTTCTCCCTGATGGTCCATTTCTTTCTAAGAAGGCTATTTATTACCTCATCATTTTAAGAGTGTAATAACTGCAATGGTAATTTAGCCCACACGAGAATTAGGAAAACAATAAAAGGGCGTCTTCAGTTGTGTCTTCATTTTCTGCCCCTGTGAAGTTTCTGTTTCCTAACTTGCAAGTCATTTGCTCTGCGCTACCTTAAGGGAAGGCACATAAAGAAAATGGGGACTGTAGGGATGAAGATAAGCCTTTACTGCTTGTTCTCAGTTCCCGCAAGACAGAATTCCCCAGTTGGATACTAATAAAATACCTCATCCAGGGCTATGAGGTCAACTCCCACAAGGCACCGACTTGTTAACTCTGGACTGCGTCCTTGTCATGTGGCCAATCTAATGCCATTAGGTCATGTCCTCAATTTTGGGAGGAATTTCATGCTGAGCAGCAGTTTGGCCTCGCAGCAAATACTGCGGGCTACGGTCGGAAAGGGTGGGATGCATTTCACTGAAGTTATACAGCTGCACCTCAGACATTCATCTCCGGTTGCTCTATCGCCGGTAGAGATGAACAGCACTACCTGAGTGCAGTCTTGACTGGGTTACGCTTTGGGGCCTGTTCACCTCTGCTGCTACGAAAAGAGTCCGAACAACTAGTTTAGACCGAAATACCTGCTCTGCAGACAACCACAGCACTGTAAGACAATCCCTATCAAACATGTATTAATGATCTGGATGATGGGGCAGAGCGTACCCCGAGCAAGTCTGCTGGAGACACAAAACTGGGAGGAGTGGCTGATACGGAGAGGATTGCGCTGCCATCCAGAGGGACCTTGGCAGGCTGCAGAACTGGGCTGACAGGAACCTTGTGAAGTTCACCAAGGTGAAGTGTGAAGTCCTGCACCAGGGGAGGAACAACCCCAGGCACCAGTGCATGCTGGGGGCTGGCCATCTTTTCTAAGAAAAACCTGGAGGTCCTGCGAGTCGGACATGAGCCAGCAATGTGCCCTCGCCCTTCCTGGCCTGCATTCGGAAAAGTGTTGCCAGCAGGTCGATGGAGGAGATCCATCCCCTCTGCTCAGCACTGGTGAGGCCACACCTGGAGCGCTGTGTCCAGTTCTGGGCTCCTCAGTAGAAGAGAGATGTGGACACACAGGAGAGAGTCCAACGAAGGGCCACAAAGCTGATGAAGGGGATGGAGCATCTCTCATGAGGAACGGCTGAGAGAGCTGGGACTGTTCAGCCTGGGGACGGGAAGGCTCGGGGCATCTTATCAATGTATGCAGATACCTGAAGGGAGGGTGCAAACAAGATGGAGCCAGGCTCCTCTCCGTAGTGCCCAGTCACAGGGCAACAGGCACGAATGGAAACGCAGGAAGCTCTCTTTGAACATCAGGAAACATTTTTATAGTGAGAGGGTGACCAAGCACTGGCACAGGGTGCCCAGAGAGGCTGTGGACCCTCCATCCTTGGAGATACTCAAAAGCCACCTGGACATGGTCCTGAACAACCTACTCTAGGTGACCTTGCTTGAGCCAGGGAATATGGACAAGACTTCTAGAGGTACCTTCCAACCTCAGCCATTCTGTGGTTCTGTGATCTCAGTAGTACTGTAATTAAAAATCCTGTACTATAAGGGAAGTGCTTTTGCATTGGCCTCACCAATCATGAAAACTTTCACTGCCTCAGTTTCTTAGTTTTGTTACAAATGTAAACCATACTGTACCAAGTGTTGGGATCCTTACTCAGATGTCACCGGCTTTGTTCCTGGAATTCTCCCCTGGAGTCCAATCCACATTTTTCTTGAATACAAGCACCAGAAGTGGACCCAATATTGTAGTGACTCATAAAATTTTTCCTCTTTTTTGGTCAACTTTCCCTAATGTTCCTTTCACCTCACTTCTAGGAATGTACACGTATAATTTCACTAGGGCAAGAAGGAATCCATTCAAGATGAAGCCCTGTGCTTCCAAGCTGTCCAGGTGGACCCTCCCTCCCCATGAGATGTACGGGGGACTACAAAGTGATCCATACCGTGCCCTGGAGGATGAACTTGTAGACCATGTGAATAATCAGGCAGGACCAGAAGACATGGAGCAGCTGCAGAATTATCAGGAGAGCATTCATGAAGTAGTATCCAAAGAAGGGTTGGAATATCTCCATGGAGTAATAGTAGGTGTTATAGAGCACTCTGCAAGAGAGAGGGAATTGCAGTGGAGGGAAAGCGTGTTGTTAGCAGGGCCGTGATTAAGCCCCAGAAAGCTCTAGTCACAGAGGAAGTTTCTGGTCAGTCACCTCCTTCTTATATATAACACATGAGCCAACTCTCAGCTCCCCACCTCTCAGCTCCCCACCAGAAAGAAGCGGGGTAGAGCCATAAGGACTCCTCCTCTGCAGTATACTTCAGGAATTTAAGACTACTCTGAAGTCCAGGGCAGAGCACCCTAGTTTACCCCAAGGCAGGTGCAACAGCCATGTGGCACTGCAGCCTACGCAACGGGCAGGGACATATGCTCAAGGACTGAAAAGCAGAGGCTGCAGCAAAAGACTCAGCACCCAGCTGAATTATCCCGTCTCCCGGAAGGCGGCTTCTCCATTGCTCTTGACTGCAGCAGACTCACGTGTAGGGGAAAATGACCAGGCGGCTGATGAGGAAAACAGCCGAGAAGATCATAAAGAGGCCGTCACAAGTTTTTTTCCACTTCATGTAATTGAATATCTTAGTTGGCTGGAAGGAGAAAGAACAATAAAACAGCAGGCCAAGACAGTGCAGCTGCACGTGCTCCAGGAGACTAACGAGCCAGACACAGTACAATCCGCATGCAGGTCATCACGCCTCTCCCTGGCCCTCTGCGGGGCACCCTCGGCTGGGGCAGCAGATCAGTACTGGGTCATCTGTGAAACACCGTAACGCTTGGCCCGTACTTTGCTAGATCAAAACATACCCTTTGGCCAAAGAGCACCACTGCTAACTAGGCTTTTCCCTGACACGCGAGTTGCGGAGCTCACCTCTAGGAAGCAATCAGAAGCATCATGAATAATCATCACCAGTGTCCCAATGCGGATGTAATTGGCACAGTATGAGAAGCTGATCAGGAAGATGGTTGCAGCATGATGGACTATCTGCTCCTTGAAGTCCTGATGAGAAAGCGGTGAGCAGAGAATAAAATACGTAACGCACCTTCTGCCCTGGTTCAAGTGTGCCTCCTGCAGGTGGCAATGAAATCTCTCTACCCGATGTCTAAGAAACCTCCCACCGTAAGGGAGCATATAAATCGTTTACCAAACACATCCTAGAAACGCAGGCAACCCAAGAGACCCAGGAATGAAGAGTTTATGGTGTTAACTGAGGACCTCACAACAAAGGACACTCCCTCCCTCCACCAGTAATGGTCTGATGATGGTGCAAATCAGAAGACAGAGTAAGAGCCAACGGCTCAGTACAAACTCAACACAAAGCAAGCTTCCTTTCTGTCACGAAGCAGTGCCTGTATCCACCCCTGCTCCGTGCCCCAGGACGGCATGCCTACCTGTTTGCACTATCATCTCATACCCCGGGATCGCTGGTGGAGACTCACAACCGCCTTTTACTTAGAAGGGTATGTCCACGGCCTCAATGGATGTGTATCCCTATGAAATCAGGCAGCACCCTCTCTGCTGGGGTACTGGCACCTAGGGACACACGCAGCTTAACTGGCAAAGAATCACCTTTTTCCCTGTCTCTACGACCAGTGCAGTCTAGAAGAGTCCCAGATGAGCAATTTTTAAGTTTGGATTTTAAGTTGGGATTGAGACCTCCGCAGTAGTCTGCACCTTTCTACACCAGGGTTTATGTTCTCCACTTCCCGGAGGAGAGGGAAACCAGTAACTGGGAATGGAAAATCCTGGGAACGAGCACGGACAGAATCGCCCAAAACCTCAGAGCAGCACTACACACATGGTCTTGGAGACCACCCTCCCGAGCGCTCAGCTTGGGTCCCGTTTGTGCTTGATCCTTCCCTGAGGCTGCCACCCACCTTCCTCTTCACATCAAAGGGCAGGGTGAAGACCAGCGACCAGTAGAAGGAGAGCTCCAGCAGGTAGTACCAGAACAGGGAGGGTTGGAGGGGCTGTGAGAGAGGGAGAGACAGCGAGATACCCATGAGGTAAATCAGAGCAAGGGCTGGATGTGAAGACACCTTCCGAGGCAAAAGAGTATCAGACAATCAAACCAACAAAACCGATTCTTGCAGCTTCCGAGGGAAATACTTCAACTGAGCAACGTGGTTACTCACTAAATGTCATCTGTGCTGAGGCAAAAGCAAATAGTGGGGGAAATGCCACTTTCCATGTGGAATATTTAGGGAACCACCGGGAAGATCCCGAGTATTTTCATGATTTCTTCAGCACTGTGCTGATTCCTGAGCAGTCGGTACAGAGCTTTAAAAACTATGTAAACCATTTCACCGTGGTGAGATAGATAAGTAGTAGCTGAATAAACCATTCCCTTTTTAGGCTTCAAGGAGGTACTTCAGACACCCCGGTACTCTATCACAGATTTTTCAGTTTAATCAAACTAACGGGCAGAAAGTGCAATCCCAGTGTGAAGAGTAATCTGCATTGTTCTGGGTAATTTTTCTGTGGTCTTACATCTGGAAAACGAAAAGCTTAGACCCACTCAGCAGAGATATGTGCTATTTAACAAGTAATTTTTCGCTGTTGTGGCACCGTATGGCCTCCTTAAACCTGAACTTATTTGGTAAAATAAATAAATTACTATGACTAAAGGGGCTTTGCAACTGGCATTTCCAAAGAATGTACGGTGCTCCCAAATACCAATTTATTTGGGCGTTCTCTACCCACAGTGTTGATTTATGGCCTTCACAGATTTTAGTTGGCTCTCCTTTGTAGCTCCAGCGATTGGGGCAGAGCAGCGATGGCTCCTGTGCTCACTGGGTGAAGCCCCATTCTAAGTCTTTCAGCTTCTCATGTTTACAGGAGTAGAAATAGCAAGGGAGGTACCTGGACAAAAGAGTACCCGGCTTTTGGTCGCTCTCTTTGCTCCTTGTGCTGATGAACAAGCAGCAGACACTGTGCCTGGCTGGCAATTTTCACTGAGGTTATTCTGGTCTGGGCTGATAAGAGGCGTACGCTTTCCAACCCACTGAACAGCTTCTTGCAGTGCTGTTATGAAAAAACTCCGAATATTCGTTGTGAAACTGTAAGAGAGCACCCTCTGAACTTAACGGGAACGATGCTGCGGTGCTACTGGCCATACTGCCAGTTCCACTGGGAAACAAACTCCTTGGGGAGCACCGTGGGCACGATTCTTCAGTACGGCTGAACGAACACAGCATTCAGCGCAGGTCCTCTGCTCTACACACCCCACGCTGAAGCCTTTGCTGCTTCTCCTCAGGCATCGTGTCCTTCTCCGGCCTCAGTCGCCTCTCCAAACTAAACAACCTTGGAGCATCCCCATTTTTCACTTTCTTGGCTCACCTGGCCAGAACGCTCACTTTTCCTGTATTTCTGCAGTCTCCTCCTGCTCTCCCGACTCATCCTCTATTGCGTTTGGATTACACCAGATACAAAGACGTTCTCCCTTGACGAGGATCTGGCTTTGAATTCTTAGGGCTGGTGAGTCTGAATTTAATTCAGTGCCGTCTCTGCTGTCACTGATACAGCATGATTTTCAAAATATACTGAAAGAAAATACGGGATTTATAACAGCAGCCTTCCCTCTTGCACGACTCACCTGTTGCGGGTATCCTGTCCAGCACTCCCTGTGGTCCCAAAGCCAAGGCTTCTGGAAAGAAAACGCAACACAAACGTGAGGATGCCGGAGGAATTCTTCTCTTATCAGCTGTCTAACTGCTTTAGTTTGTTACTACTACAGACTTTGTTGTGTTTTATTACAGGCGGAGCTGGCCGCGCTGTCTGGAATTCAGTTGCCAAGAGACCTCCACTACAAGAACTTGCAGGTGCTCGTGATATCGCCAATTTGTGGCTTATTGCACTGAAATTTCACATGCTCTTGAGCCCAGTTCCAAATAAAATAGCGCATGGAAGATTTCTGCCAACTTGTTGCAGCCTTCTACAGGTTTGGGGTGGTGGTGGTTATGTTTTGAATATATTACGATATCCTTACAACTATTCCATTAAAAATCTCTGTGGTTTGGACAACACCACTGGTAAGAAGGCCAAGAACTTGTGTGCCAGAAACACGTTTTTCCCTCTAACGGTGAGGATCATGCTGCAGTCTGTTAAGCAATCTGAAATCTCTGAAAAAATCCTACTTTGGTCACAAACCCGGTAGTTCAGAATGCGGCAGCTTTGAAAATTTCATAGGAACATGGCAACTAAAGTCCCCAAAAGTCCTTCCTGCATGGAGCACGATCTGACCCTTTGCTGCGCCCAGATTTGCTCAGCGCAAGCACGTCCCGGAGGATACAGTGATGGAACTTATTCTATGCCACATCTCTAAGGGAAATTTCCTCTAACAGTTGTACCAGGCTCCGGATGTCGGAGCCAAGAGCAAGAAGGCAACGTTTCTCGTTCTCTCCCTGAGCACCTGCTGGTGCACCCGCGATACGGAAGGCAAGCAGGAAGCAGTGCTTTTCATTACCAGCAGTGGTAATTAGGAGAAGACACAGCCTCCTGCTGGCTGGGAGTGGGGTCGGGAGTAGGATTTACAGCAAATGCGGGTACAGAACCAGAAGAGATGTGTGATGCAGAATCAGAGAGGACAAAGCAAAAACTCTGAAACAACTACGGCACACCATGTTACCTGAACTAGAAAGGAACCCCAGATCCCTGAATTCCATCATTCCTCTGCTCTCAGCAAATAAAGCCGTTTTCTGGTGGCCTGCTGTGAGATAGCTTTCTATGGCTACCTGCCATGTCACTGACTCATGGGGCAGAGGTTTTTGCCATTGGTCTGAAGCCACTAATGTAGAATTTAAACATTGGCTTTTCTCTGAAGAAAGAAGGGTGCGTCACAAAACCAAATGCATGTTAAAATACTACTCAGATTACAAAGTCAACGTGCAAAAGTCAGGAAATGTCACATGCAGATATGCCCTGTCACATTAATTATTTGTCCTTCTTTTTCATGTAGGCATTTTGGTACAATTTTAGATAACAGAGTAGCATGCTATTTGCTACGGGGTCTAGAGGTGATGTCTGTAGGACAGACGCCTCCTTTTTTTTTTTTTTCTTTGTTAAAGCTGGAAGATGTGTACCGAATAAAGAAAAGACTTTCACGAAAAGTGAAGATCACCTTTCATTCTGAGAATGGTCAGGTAACATGCAGAAGAACAGGATTTTGCCTCTTCTGCTGCCACAGGACTCTTGTACTCTGCTAAGCAGGTCATCCATAGCTGACCTCATAGCTGACCTCAAAGAACAGCCTTCTATTTTGATGTACAGATCCACAAAACACTGCAGTTGGGATTTGGATACCCTCACTCCTCTGCTAGCCCATCCTGTAACCCTCATACTCCTGGGGTACCTTCAATTCTGACTTGAAAGTCAGTGTAAGTTCAAAAGTTCTTCCATTGTTACAGTAATGAGAAGTTACAAGCGTAGTTTGTGCCCGCTCTCTTGGGATCTGCAGGTTTTCCATTACTTAACCCCTCAGAAGACGCCAGCGTAGAAGACTTTGGCAAAGCTCGCCCAGGGAACTGGATTCCGCAAAAGAGCCAGGGGAACCTTTAAAACACGGCCAGAGGATGACCCCGAGCCCCAGCTTAGTGACCACAGCCCAGTGACCAGAGCAGACGCATGGCTTCTGTTACCTCTTCTGCCCGTTGAGTCGGTTCAGTTTGTATCAAGAGAACTCATTATTTATCAAATCAGAGAAAAGGCAGAGGCACGAGCCTGAACCAATCATTAAATTGCAGTCCATGCTCCAAAGGAAGCATGAGTTTTTTACCTTAAACAGGTATTGGATACGCCACCATCAGGCACTGCAGCTTCCATCTCAGCTAAGTGTTCCACCTCCTACCCCACAGAAATGTACTTTTACACAATCCCAGTTGTCTTCTGCTTTGCCAAAGAAGAACCCTCTCGGTTTTGAGCTGGAGTTTTTAAAATAAGCGTGTTCCAGTATGTCTGTGGCCTCGTAAGTGTGCTGTGCAGAGGACACACACTGACCTGGTGCGAAAACCTCTATAAGAAGGTCTGAAAGGACATGTTTGACAACAAAATCTGCCATTCTTGCAGGCACTGGCTAGGTAGAACAGCAGGTGGCACCGCTCGTGTACTCACATCGTACAGGACAGCAAGTCCAGTGAAGAAAGAAACGAAGTAAAACGCAAACCTCCAGCTACAAACAAACAAAACAAAGTACATTAGAATCCCATGTATTAAGCTGCAATTCTGTGTATCAATCCCACTCATTCAAAAATTGTACTATTAAGGCGCAGATAGATACCGATATGTTTAAAGTTTGCCCGGACCATAACAGGAGTGGCTCTTTGTGCGTCATTGGCACGTTCAACAGGCTTCACAAAGAGCAACTCTTCTGCTTTAGAGATGGCCGAAAAGACGAGAATCCCACTGACTAAAATCACCGAGATAACAACCCCGAACCTTCCCAGCCCTAGCAGGCGCAGGGGTAAAAGTCAAGCAGCGCCAATCTCTCTCCTGGGCTTGTGGAGATTAGGTATGCTAAGTTCATTATCATGTAAAATAATTAATTGCTGTCATGTTTGGCCTCAGTCAGCAGCTGGTAATGATTTACCCACATTAAGCCCACACAGAAGGGCATATGAACCGTTTGCCAAGTTCAGCAGACAGCGGCGGGTCACACTGAACACACACCCCCATAGTGAGGAATGAGAGGAATTCCACCCCTACGGAATAAACAAGCTGTTAATAAACTAAACACAGGAAATCTTCAAAGGAGTAAAACTGTCTAAATCAGTCTTTTAATTTCCAAAAACCTCCGCTACCTTTTGAGAGAGAGAGAGAGACTCCACCTGCCAGTGAAACCCCCAGGAGCTCCGAGAGGGACGTGAACTGTACAAAGCATCTCCATCATATCGGAGAGACATTCTTTCTACAGACTGCAAAGGGCGATAGCGGGCAGGTGGAAGGACACCATCCTCAGGGAGCTGAGTCAGAAAAGCATTTACTGTTTACCATCTACTGTTACTATTTACTGCAAGTCAGCTGAGCGCAGGCAGAACTTAGATTTCATCTCGATGGAAGCAGATTAAGCATGGTTGCTTTGTAACTCCTTGTCCATGGATTTTCTAAATATATCCAACTGCAACAATCTGGAATACTATAAATAAATAACACGCGCCCTTTTTTTTTTTTTTTTTTTTTTTTTTCTTTTCCAATTAGAGTTTTTAGGCAGGGAGTTCTGAATTCGAGGCTGAGTACTAAATGGAACGCAAGGTGATTAGCTCAAAGTTGATGCCTACCCTATGCTTACGCACTTTTAGACAGATGAACAGCACTGCAGGTATTTAATGAGTTCTTTCACCTCTGTGGCTTTCCTGGGAGCCACTCATAAGCAAGGCATTTCAACCAAGCTCAGGAGAATCACGGAATCATGGAGTTTTCAGAGTTGGAAGAGACCTCTAGAGATCATCCAGCCCCACTCCCCTGCCAAAGCAGGATTGCCCGGAGCACATCACTCCGGAGGGCATCCAGGCGGGTCTGGAGAACCTCCAGAGAAGGGGACTCCCCCCCCTCCCTGGGCAGCCTGTGCCAGTGCTCTGGCACCTGAACCGTAAAGAAGATTTTCCCGTGTATTTGAACGGAACTTCCTATGTTCTGACTTGTGCCCGTTGCCCCTCGTCCTGTCACTGGGAACCACTGAAAAGAGCCTGGCTCCATCCTCCTTCAGCCCACCCTTTAGATACTTGTACACCATAATAAGGTCTCCCCTCAGCCTTCTCTTCTCCAGGCTAAAGAGTCCCAGCGCTCTCAGCCTTTCCTCATAAGGCAGATGCTCCAAGCCCTTAATCATCTTAGTTGCCCTTTGCTGGACTCGCTCCAGCAGTTCCCTGTCCCTCTTGAACCGGGGAGCCCAAAACTGGACACAGTATTCCAGTTGTGGCCTCACCAGTGCAGAGTAGAGGGGGAGAATGACCTCCCTCGACCTACTGGCCACACTCTTCCCTATGCAGCCCAGGATTCCATTGGCCTTTTTGGCAACAAGGGCACATTGCTGTTGAGAATCCTCCTTTTCTGTGGAAGGCTTAGCCAGGACTAACATTCACGGAACTGGCTGAGGCGAGATTTATTTTGTGCCTCCGTGAGGAGGGTTTCCACACAGCTGTTTCCAAGAAGAGTTCTGCTCTTTGGAAAACACAAGGTTTCACACAGGGCCCTTTTTCCGCCACTTTAAAAGGGCGCCCTTTTTTGACTTTCGGGGTGCTGCAGCAGAACACAGCCCAGCCTGCCGCCTGTGACTTCTGAAAGCAACAGCAGAACGGTCGCAGAGAAGACGCAGCAGAAGACATCAGCAGGCAGCGGGGCGCTGTGAAGCCGCAGGAAAGGCAAAGGTGTTTCAAAGCAGAATACCGCTCTTACAAAGAGGCCCTATAAGGACTAAAGGTGAGACGGCAGTAAAAGGAGGCTTGGGAGTGAAACGAAAGGGGAAAAGCGAGGAACGTTTCGGTAACAGAGAAGCAGCAGAGAGCTGCAGGAGAACCCGGTGGGGCAGGGAAGACCGAGGACGCGCTCCGGGCAGGGGCGGAGGGCAGGCGGGAGGCAGCGAGCGGCCTGCAAAGCTCGGCCCCGGTGAAAGGCTCCCGCCACGTGCTCTCCCTCACCAGGCCTCGCAAAACTTCTTCGACAGGCTGGGTCGGTCCGCGTTCCTCCGGCGCCGGAACCACCTCTCCACCTTCCTCACCGGCAGGTCACACTGTTTGGCTAAACTGATGAGCTCACCCTGGAAAAGAGGTGAGGAAGCAGGGTTCAGATCCGGGTTCGAAGGTCAGAAAGGGCAACATGGGCACCTCGTCTGACCCACCACAGAGCCTCGTCTGACCCACCACGGAGGCTCCTGGCAAGCCCAAATCAGTTGGGGCTAAGGCGTCTTTCAGAAAGCTGTCTGTCCTGCACGTAAAGACCTCGGATAATAGAAAATCTTTCCATTCCCCCCACGAGCAACTGGTTATTAATGCTAAATGTTGAAACTGCACATTTTTAATGTGAACTTCTCCAGTTTCAACTCTCAAACTCTGTTCTCATCTCCTCACAGGAGTTTGCTCTCGAATCATCTCCTCACCCTGTTCTCAGGGAGTGAGTCCCTGAACCGGTCACTCCAAGAAAGGTTTACTGCAGCTTAAATAATTTTTAAAGTTGTGCACCGAATCTTCTCATGCCTTTCAGCGTTCGGATGCAGTATCAGCCAATAACCTGACTGACGTCATGAGCAGTGGCAACACAACATTTTCCTACTGGGTATTCTCCTGCTGCGGTAAACCTGTTAGGGGTAATTTTTCAATAGATTACACACAGAAATGCTGCAATTACCTTCCTTCTCGTCCTTAGGCTCTTAAGAGTTTGGCATGTGACACGAAAAAAGTTTGTCATGTTTTATATTCCTTCTGGAAGTGTCACCATGGATAGCCTTATTTTTCAAGTAAAGCAATAGTTTTTCATGGATGCCATTTACTTTAATGGTACCATGTGAGAATTAATTACATAGCCCGAGTGTGTTGTACAAAAGTATGGTCGTTACCGATTTTCAGATATGCTTCTTTCCACTCTTACTTAGTGACTTCTGTTCTTGTGGTGGAGACAAATGGAACCATTGGTTTATAGTCTCCAACTGCTCCGTAATGTGGAATTCCTCCCAAGGAGAAGATCTGCTGAGAACAGCAAAATCTTATCTTGTATTGGACAAGTAAAAGCTGATTTGGAAGCAGCTGTTTGAGAGCTCACGGGAGAGAGAGAGACGGCTGAAGACAGGCTGAGGTGTGATGGGTGAAGGCAAGAGAAGCAAGGCGGCAGCCAGCTGCGCGTCACACCGTCCGGCATCTCGAGGTGAGGACATGCTCCAGCGTCACAGATTCTCGGGGATAAAAGTGCCGGCTTTAGTGCAATGTGGGTGCAGGGAGAGCTGGGGGGGGAAAGGCTGCTGGCAAAGCTAGGCCTTGAGGTGGATGTCTACGGCAGGAGTAGTTTTACTGAGAAATGCGCAGATTTCACAGACAGACGGGAAAGAGGAAGGTCAGGGACCACCACGCTGGCAAGCGCTCCTGAGAACAGTCCTTCCCGCTGCTGGGGAGCAGGGCTGGCTGCGCAACCCAGATGAAGGCCCCTATTTTTATTTTAGCCTCCACTCTTTTACTTTTAAGCTGGTACCGAATGTCCGGGGGCTCCACACGCCCCACTGCGGTATGAACCACGCTACAACAGCCTTGTCCAGGCAAGAACGTGTTTGTGCTGGGCCAACCCACTGGGACTGGAACCCCAGCCCCCCGTGGCAGCGGCTAACAGCTGTTGCTTCAAGGCCAAGAAAGGCTGCAAAAAGGAGCCGAAAGAAAATCTGGTTCCTTTCCCTACCACAGGGGTCACATCCAGGGACTTCACTGACAGGATTAAATTCCAATACTCCCTGACAATGCTTCTTCCCTCAGCAGCAGCCGTTATAACCGAATTATCCCGCCAAGTTCCTCAAGATCACTCTTTTTATCTCGCATGGGAAAACTACCCACCATTTGTGTTTGCAGTTTCCTGATGCTCCTTACAATCTGTGCTGATGGCCAAGGCTTTAGTTGGCTTCCTGAAAGGTCAGTCTCAAACCCATGGATTGCACAGCAACAGAACCCACCCCAGAACTAGGAGCACCCAGCAATCCACGCCTGCTGAGCTGCAAGGACTAGCAACGTGGGAGTCAGGTCAAAGCAGCTGATGTGTCAGGGATTTCATAGAATCATAGAATGGTTTAGGTTGGAAAGGACCTTGAAGATCATCGAGTTCCAACCCCCCTGCCATAGGCAGGGACACCTCCCACCAGCACAGGTTGCCCAAGGCCACATCCAGCCTGGCCTTGAACACCTCCAGGGATGGGGCCTCAACAACCTCTCTGGGCAACCTGTGCCAGTGCCACACCATCCTCAGAGTGAAAAACTTCTTCCTAATGTTCAGTCTGAACCTGCCCTCTTCCAGTTTAAAGCCATTCCCCCTCATCCTATCACTACATGCCCTGGTAAAAAGTCCTTCCCCAGCTCTCCTGTAGGCCCCCTTTAGGGACTGGAAGGGGCTATAAGAAAAGGCTCCGTGGAGCCTTCTCTTCTCCAGGCTGAACAGCCCCAACTCTTTCAGCCTCTCCTCATAGGAGAGGTGCTCCAGCCCTCGGATCATCCTCGTGGCTCTCTTCTGGACATGCTCCAGCAGGTCCATGTCCTTCTTATGTTGGGGACTCCAGAGCTGGATGCAGTACTCCAGGTGGGGTCAAGAAACCATCACAGAATCACAGAATCTGGAGGTCACCTGGTCTAACCCTTCTGCTCAAACTCAAACAGAGCTACTTACAGTAGCTCTACAGCTCAGGACCATGTCCAGACGGCTTCTGAGCATTCCCAAGGATAGCGACTCCACAAACCCACTGGGCAACCTGTTCCAGTGCCTGGTCACCCTCACAGTAAGAAGGTGTTTCCTGATGTTCAGACAGAGCCTCCTGTGTTTCAGTTTGTGCCATGTATAAGGCAAACACAAAAGAGTGAACAGGACTTGTCATTATTTCCTTTGGGAGAACAGTGTCCTGTCCATAGAAGTTTGAGATTTAAATTTTTTGAACGCTACCCATAGAACGTTGCTACTCCCACGTGCTCAGAAGCAGAACCGACAGCCGATGGCGTTCGCGGCCGGCTGGTGTCAGGTGGCCCGTGCCATAGCGGTTCCTGCTGCTTTGTTGAGTTTCCAAATACGAGTGGCATTACCAAACTTCAGGATTCCAAAAGTGACTTTATTTGGCTAATGACACAAGGGCTAAATCTGGAGGAAAGCGACGAAAGAAAGAAAGGACTCACCTCTTCAGGGTTCTTGCAGCACGTACTGTAGAATGTTTCCAGCACGGGGCTGGGCTGAGTTTTTGGTCTCTGCTTGTCTCTCACACCCAGTTTACTACTGAGGGGCAGGGCTATGGCTCTGCAAAAGAAAAGAGAAAGGTTCAGCCAAAAATAGAACAGTGATTTCTGATATCGCAGCACTGTTAAAACATGAGGTAGTACACGACAGCTGCCTCCCGCGTTCTGCGTATAAACTCAAGTGCCATGTCAAACAGATAAAGAAACTGAGAAGAAAAAAACCCCAAACTTACCCGCAGAAACAGCGGGACTCGTATTCTATTGTCCTGAGCCCCGCGCTGCGACAACCAAAATGACACGAGGCTGGGAAATGCTTTATCCTGCTTTGTCAACTTCTGAATCCACTGTGCCTGGGCGTCCGGGATTGCGGCGCAAAGCCCAGGCTTGCAGAGACAGCCGCGACACCGATCACTGCTCTTCGGCTCGCCCGCGGCTCATGCAGGGTACCACGGTGACGGCGAGGCCTAAATGCTGTTCGCTGCTCAATCTAGAACAATGAACATACACGGCGCCCACCTGAACTACGGGCTTGGCTCAGGATCGAGAGGGAGGCTCCGTCCAATGGGGGTATTAAGGCAGAAGAAACGTCCTGCTGAAACGGGTGGCCGCTTTGTCTTTACTGGAGTAACTTACCTGTTCTTCCTAAAGCAAGTCAGGCATCGATTGTAAAATAAGGACATAGCAACTAGAAAGCCGGTCAGGAGGGACGGACGCACGTGCTAGCTGTGCACCTTGGCAGTGAAACAATGCAAATAAAAAAAATTGGCATAAATAGAAAAAAGTCACCCAGAGGTAACACAACCGGGCACAGAACTGCCGTGCTCAGCAATTCAACTCCTCCACTGCAAACGCTCTTCTCTCCCTCGGCAATAGGAAACAGACTCATCGGCGGTGCTAAGTGAGGTCCTGCACGGACACTGCACAAACAGGAAAGGTGGCAAATCAACGTTGGAAAAAAAGGGACCAAATTAACCGCATTCTCCTTGAATTTCTGGAGAATTATCTGTTCCTTATGAATCACCACCTTTTACACATTGCCACAGGCGTGCAGTTAGTCTCATCAGAAAAAAGAGCCGAGAAGCAATTTTCAGCGCTGTTACTGAACACTGAAGATGCAAAATCTCTGGAAAACCTTATCTCTGCATTTTGGAGTGGAAGTTTTTTGCTCAATGTAGTAGCAGCTTCCCTGAACAGTTACTGGGCTACCAACTGTAACTGGTGTTGAGAGCGGTCACAAGCCGACAAATACCGCGCAGAAGAAGCAGGAGCTGAGCCCCAGCCCTGCTCTGCCCGGGCACTCCTCATGTGCTCAGGCAGGTCCTCTGATCAGTTATCCCTAACGATTCACACACGGAACATGAGCTCTTTTTTCTTCTTTTTTTTTTTTAACTTTGCAGCAAAAAAAAGCTATGGAAGCTACTTTACGTAGGTGTTTAAAGACATTCTACTTAAAAATAGTACGAGATATATTTACGACTGTGATTACACGGTGTGGTTGCCTGTGGTCTCTTCCAGCCCTTCAGCCTATACTCCATAGGCGCACGTGCTTAGGGACGATCCTAGATCAAGCATCCTTCCAGAAAGGTCTTTCGGAAGTTTTCTTTTCAAGAACCCATTTCTCAATTTAACTAACAGGTATCAAAAGCAATTCTATAAACAGACCACCTACCTAAGCAACGTTCTAACTTCCGTTACGTTAAGGCATAAAACACAGAATGGTGACGCGTTTTGCTCGCTTGAGCGACAGCTGATTTCCAGCCTCCCGTTGCGCAGCCAGCCCGTCTATCAGCTGTCCATCCTCTCTGGGAAACCGGCATATGGGCTACAGGAACATTCAAAGACGTGCCAAGACCACTGAAAAAGATACCTTTCTCCCAAGAGAGAAGAGCCAGGGGTACGCGTGCTTGCTAGCTGCCTTCCAACAAGACACACAGCTTTTGTGAGAACGATGTCTAAGCGCTGATTAGTTTCAGCGAAATCCAGCAGCCCCCTGGCACTGCTGCAGCCGGCACGCCGCTGGATGACAGAAGAATACAGCCCTCATTGGCAATTTTGGTTTTTAGAATCATAGAATCATAGAATTGTCTAGGTTGGAAGAGACCCTTGGGATCATCGAGTCCAACCATCTACCCTACTCTGCAAAGTTCTCCCCTACACCATATCCCCCAACACCGCATCTAAACGTCTCTTAAACACATCCAGGGATGGTGACTCAACCGCCTCCCTGGGCAGTCTATTCCAATGCCCGACCACTCTTTCTGTGAAAAAGTCTTTCCTAATGTTCAGTCTAAATCTACCCTGGTGGAGCCTGAAGCCATTCCCTCTTGTTCTGTCATTAATTACCTGTGAGAAGAGACCAGCGCCAACCTCTCCACAGTGTCCTTTCAAATAGTTGTAGAGAGTGATGAGGGCTCCCCTCAGCCTCCTCCTCCTCCAACTAACCACTCCCAGCTCCTTCAACCGCTCTTCATAGGATTTGTTCATGAGGCCCTTCACCAGCTTTGTTGCCCTCCTCTGCACTCGCTCCAGCACCTCCATATCTCTCTTGTATTGAGGTGCCCCAAACTGGACACCATACCTCACCAGTGCTGAGTACAGGGGCACAATCACCTCCCTACTTCTGCTGGCCACGCTATTTCTAAGACCAGCCAGGATGCCGGTGGCTTTCTTGGCCACCTGGGCACACTGCCGGCTCATATTCAGCCGCTTGTCAATTAGAACCCCCAGGTCTCTTTCTGCCAGGCAGCTTTCCAGCCACACCTCCCCAAGCCTGTAGCGCTGCACGGGGTTATTGTGGCCCAAGTGCAGGACCCGGCACTTGCCCTTGTTGAAACTCATACCATTGATGTTGGCCCAATGGTCCAATCTATCTAAGCCTTTCTGTAGAGCTTCCCTATCCTCCTGGGAATCAACACTCCTGCTTAAATTGCTCTTAAATGTTTCAATTATATCTTATCAATTATATCTTATCAATTTTATCTTCGATTATATTATATGGTACAATCGAAGGGGTTAACACTGACGTTGGACCAGCAGGTCCTGTGCTAAGAACACTGATGCAGTACTTCGATGATATCCGTAATTATATCGGAACTGAGAAAACATTTACCTTAAGCTCTGCACCAGGTCGTGTTCTTACATTAAGCGGTTCCTTGAAGCGTATCTGATCTTCCTTTTTCAAAGGTAAGTCATTTGAGACAAGCTCCTCCGAAGAGGAAGATGTAACCGTGTTCTGTTGTTGAAGAAGAACTGTACTGCAGCTTCTTACCAGTCCGCATCGGGAACTGAAAGGTCTGAAAATTTCCAGACACATTAAAAGGAAAGAGAGCATTTCTGCCAGGTGTCAAGGCAGCTTGCCAACAAGTTTTTTATTGAAAAACTATTTAAATTATCCTGACTGATTTCTTAATTTTGTTTATGCCCATCTTCTCTCTCTTTCCTGTTGGTTTGTTATGGCCATGGCATAAAATGGTACTATACCAGAAACGAGCCAGCTGCAGCTGATGAAGACAGGGTGTAATTAACCAGAGTTACAATTACTTTGTTGTTGAGGTTTTGAGTTTAACCATGAATTATGGGACCAATCCTACTTTTATGAACATCATTGGGAAACCAAGCCCTGAAATTCTTCCTAAGGGGCGTTTGTACATGTTGGATGTATGCTCTGACTCAGTTTTCAGTTACATCTTGTTTCAAACACAACCCCACGAGAATGATGCTTGTACTGATTTCAACATCGCAGATTCATCATCTCAGTTGCAGGGATGGTCTCATCATGGCAGTTTATCATCTCTCCGGGAGACAGAAGGAGAAAGTCTGAGGACTAAACCGCACCACCCTCCGCAGCTAGGTAGGGCAAGACACAGTCAGTGAGACGATTCTCATCTCAAGCCTTCTCCTTTGTCAGCGAGCTTCTCTCACTTCATGGTTTACATGGAAAAGTTGATTTTATTCAGTAATCACAAAGAAACAAACTGTCTGGGGCGAAACCTGCTGAAGTTGAAACCAAATGCATTAATTATGAAGGGGCATAAATCGATACTCCCCCACCTTGCAAAAGCGGGCTACACGCCCTCTGCAGAAGCTTTCAGAGTTAGCGTAAGATACAAGAAATAATTTAACTTTGGGGGTGCGGAGTTTGCTTTCTCCCACAAATGTTTTTGAATTTACAAGGGTGCCGCTCTGCAAATATCTTCCAGTACGAAGAAATGCAGAACCACTGACAGCAGCGACCAGAGCTTTATTCTTTGAATTGCACGATCTCTTTTAGCCTCAGGCTTTCCTTTGGCAGAGCGCTATACCTGTGCTCCTGGAGCGGTGGCTGCCTTCTCTTGCGTACAGGGCAACGCTTCGCATCGACGTTAAACTGACTGTTCTGTTTGATTCAAGATCTGAAGCCACTGTAGTGCTACTGTCCAAACTGAGTCAAGTCAGTTCACAGTTTTCAATTAAATACTTCAACGTGTCCCACATCTCTGCACAAAAACCCCCCCTGCTTACAGGACCTAACAGAAAGCTGTTTTCAGATCCTTCCTGATTACTGACCAACGAAAGCCTCTGTGCAAAATGAATTTCAGAGAGACACATTTCAAAACAAAATACTTGAAAAGGGTGTCCTCTTCTATCTTTCTTCTGGTTCTGAGTTCAAGTATCTGTTCCCCGCCGGTCAGCAGTATGCCTTTCTTTTAAGGTACGACACGGGGCTCATGCGCTGTTGCAACCCTCCTAAGAAGAGACCTCATCTTTCTGACTAAAACCCTCCTCTAGTGCAACTTGGGAACTATTTGGATTCAAATTCACTGACCTTGGCTTTCAGTTCCCCAGCATTCAAAAATCACTGGTCAAGTCCAAAATCAGACGATAAAATTGGACGTAAATTCTGCTTTTCAACTTTCTGCTTTCCTATCCCTCAAAGCACTTCAGTTTCCACATTTTCCTAACCACACAAGCGAGAAACGCTTTGCAATAGAAGCCGTGATTCCTTCATAATTGTAGCACTTCAAGAATTTGATTTTTATGGAAAAGGGCCTAGGACGACAAGAGAAGCTGACATCCCTGCTTGCAGGCATACGTCAAGGGAAAGGTTCTGCTAAGGCATGCAGGTGCCTACAGTCGGGCTGCAAGCGATGGGTGCAGGACGTTATCTTCCACCCGCAAGCGCAATCCAGAAACATCAAAGGGAGGGGAGAGGTTCCCAACTTCCAGGTCCTCTCTTTTGTCAGGACATCATGACCGACCTCCCCCAGCGCCTCCTTCAGTACCACGGCAAAGGAACGCTGCGGCGGCAACGAGCTTTCTGCTCTCCAGCACCGAATGCCCCATTTTCCCACCTTCCCCAGAACAAACTGGCTCACGGGAAAATTGCTTCACCGAAGCGTGAGCTGTTTCTTCTCCCCCAGGGCTGCACCCACAACCTCCTCAGCTCTCCCAGGCCTCACCCAGCTGCTGCGCGTCCTCTTCCCACAGCCACCACCTAACCCACGGAATAACTGGTTGTTAAAATGACATTGTGCTCTCGGGTTTTCCCACTTCAGCCAGCAGGTGCCAAGGAGAGGAAAGTCCATGCTCGAGGAAGCGGGGTCCCTCCCAGGTTTGACCTCCAAACCAAGAAGACGGAACCATCGGCCACGCGTGGTGGCTGGTACAGGTGCTGAACGAGGGACTGCTAAAATCCTCCGGGCTTCTGAAATCCCAGAGCAGGCACCGGCAGGAAGGCAGTGTGGGCAGAGAAACAAACGCTTTGCACCCGACGCACAGCTGCAAGTAAGAGGTGAGGGCAGCATAAATTGCCAGAGGCCACCCTAAAGCAACCAAACCCAAACCTGTGTACCAGTGACCCACACCCACGTTGACCCACAGATCAGATGTACAAAGCTACAACGTCGAGGCCATCTACATCTTTCACTCTGCGACTCTCAAACTTTGGGCAAATTGTTTTAAACGCGGCTAGTGCCGCTGCCCACACAAGGTAACGGAGCAACGGAGGACTCGGTTCATACCTCCCATTCATCAGGGGAAGCCTTCTTCTCCGGGGTGAACCCAATATGGAACAGTGATGACCGAGAATGAGAAAATGCCATAAACGACTACCACGAGTTGGGACAAACAAGAATACAGCTCAGAACACCGGCTTGTAATTTGCGTAGGTAAGATAGCGGTATGATTACAGGATTCCTGGACCTGTAAAATGGGCTTGTGATATTATCTTCTTTTTTTAAGGGTGTGACAAGAAGCTTTTATTTAATGAAGTTTGTGAATCAAAACAGCTTTAAAATTAATGAGTAAGACGAGGTCTGTGGAAACTCTCCCAGCTGAGGCAGCGCTTGGATGGGAAAGAAAAAAATCTTTTTACCTGGCCATCGGCGCCTTAAAGCAGATGGATCAGATATTCAGATTGAGTAGGTGCGGTGTGGCAGGAGGAAGGGGAGTAAAGGGACAGAAGCACAGGACCGACACTGAGAGGGACGTCTGGAGACCATCCAGCCCACCTCTGCTACAGCCGGCTGCGGGGGGCTGCGCCCCGCTGGGTTTCGAGTATTTCCACAGACGGAGACTCCACTTCCCCTCTGGGGAACCCGTTCCAACGTCTGACCACCCTCAGAGTAGAAACGCGTTTTCTTAAGTGCAGGTGGAGCGCCATGTGTTTCCGTCTGCGCCCACTGCCTCTCGTCCTGTCACTGGGGACCACTGAGAAGAGTTTGGCTCCTTCTTCTTCCTGTTCGTGTCGTGTACCGCGGAGCAGGGGACGGGAGGGTCGGAGCCAACGCAGGACGTGGGGGCTAATTCCAGCTTCACATTGCAAACGGGTCCAGGTCACCGGCTGACAGTGCCTGCCTGAAGGAGGACTGTATCCCGCCATGCCTTGCCCATCAGCGAGGAAGAAACGTGAGTCACTTGTGTTTTAATGGTTACCTGCAGCACCTCGGTTCCCACAGCAGCAGAGGTAACCCAGACACCCCAGGAAAGCGCAGGATAAAATCCACGGAATTTATGGAATGCACACTAAATATGTTGTTTACAAAGAAGGGATTTGAATTCCAATTTCGTATCATCATAAAATGGTTATTTAAAGAATCGTTCATGCATTTGTGTTTACATAAAAATACTGGCTATATTTTTTTTATTATTATTAAAAGCATTCTCACAGCAGAGCTCTGAATCTTTTCAACTTCTATAAACTTTTCCAAGCCGTCCTTGGATCAGAGAATCTGGAGAAGAAACATGATTCTAGCCTACAGGGATCTGCTTCCATTTTCTCGTGCAGCCACTTTTTTAAAAGAGATGTCAAAAACATTTTAATTATCTTTTTTTTTTCCTCTTTCTAAGCTTAAAACCGTTGCAGATTTGACTAAACTATTTCAAAAAGACAACCTCTTCGACCAGCAACCGGGAATGGGGATTTTTCAATCCAGTGAAAACCACTTGGAAGAATATTCAAAATCATGACAGGGGACTTACTCTGCAGTCTTGACAATGGCTGACACTATGACAAATCTCAGTTATCCGCCAGCAGATCATGTGGTATCGCAGACCACACGAACTATCGACTAAATGGCACAAAGCAACAGCACCAGCTCAGGACCTTTATGAAACTGAGAGTCAACGAAACCCGCAGGATTGCCAGCTATGCCTTTGCCACAACCCCCGAATTCTCTGTGCTGAAGAGTTATACGCGAAGCACTCGAATGGCTCTGGCCAGACGGGAGCAGCTACAAATGGCAGTGCCAAGGAAATGACGCTCCTGAGCCCAGAGCAGTGGTCGGTGACGCGCACACGCTCGTGTGGCCACGCGGTGACCACTCTGAGGTCAGGTCCCTCAGCCCCATCTAACGCATCCGAGCCCGGCTTGTCCGTCAGGTGCGGCACCCCAGACGCCCGCTGCCCAAGGTAAAGGAGACTTAACTGTATTTGGGTAGTCCGGACACGGTTTCCACTCCATTCGACCGAGAAACAGCACGAGAACACAAACCAGTGTGCCGGTCTTCTAAAGCACAAGCGCAGACCTCACACCTCGGGCCTACCTGTTTCAAGTGTAGGAAGTCATATTGCTTATAATTAGACCTTAGGGGTAGGTTTTGCGCTCTAGATTCAACACACTTCTTCAGCCGGTACCCGGGGCTGGAAAGAGCGAGCTGAAAAATGCACCTCAGCAAACTTTATGACCTGGAATTTCTACGGACCTCGTCCATCATACGCCGGCACAGACAATCAAGCCAGCTTTTGGAACCAAACTACCAGGATTATCCCTAAAAGACCCCAAACAGTACTCAGTAACTCACCTTTCAAAGGCACATCGAACGGCAACCAAGATCAAAGCAAAAGGGATACTGAGCAGGAGATCACGAGGCTGAGGGTAACGGACGTCTTCAGACTCTCGCATGTCCTCCCAGGTGATTCCCGGGGGCAGCCAGAACTCATGCTGCCAGAGCCACTCGTTCAGCGCGCGTGCCATCCTGGAAGGAAGAGAGACCAGAATAAACCGAGGACAGCCTCGCGCACAGCAAACCTGTCGGCACAAGCCAGCGGAGCCCAGGAAGGATTACGCCCTCGCCGAGGCTGCACCCGGCTGTGAAAGCAGAAGAGGTGTGGAAAGCGTCAGCGCCCACGGAACTGATAACCCGCGCGCAGATTTTTATCGGGTGCTCAGCGACTGCCGACTCCCGGAGCCGGACCAAAAAAAAACAAAACCCCCAGCTAAAATGGAGATAAAGTGCCTCAGAATTCAACAGAACATCGGTGTCATTCTCAGCAAGATGTAGCCTCAAGTTTAATGCTGCAGCTTCTCGGGGTCGGAGGTTCCCTTCTACGGAACCCACAGCTTGGGATGCCGAGGATGTGGCAAGCCTGCTGCAGGACTGGCTGCCAGCTGTCCTTTTGTGCGTACGTATCCTTATGTTTTAGTCTTTGATCTTTTGTGTTTATTTGTTTCTATTTACACGTTGCAGTTCCACTGTGTGCATATCTGTGCACTATAATTAACATTATTCTGAGACTTCGCCTTAAAAAAAAAAAAAAAAAAGGAAAAGACATCTATCTTCTGCTTTAAACGATTAAGGAAAGTACTTCCGTGTAAGAATTTCCGTGCTAAGTGGTAAACCGGATCCTTAATGTAATTTTAAAGACTATGCCCGAAGGTGGGATTTACATACCTGATCAGAGAATTTAGCAGCATAAAAGAGAGCGGCATGGGTGTAAAAAAGCCTCCAACAGGAAAAGACTGTTGCTAGATAATTCTGCCTCATACCCAAATGTGACCTGCGCTGCCCTCCACTACGGGCTGCTCATTCCGGCCGGTAACAACAAATGCCCCAAACGCAAGCTCTGAACACCACTCAGACAAACTCTGCGCCGTCACAGGAGGAAGAAAGGGGAAGCGTGGGGATGAGATGCCCATTGAGATCATCTGAACAGCACGTGGGGAATGCCATCTTACGAAACCATGGCAAAATGCCTATAATTTACGTGTCTGACCTGAGTATCGTAAAGCATTTCACCCGGCGGAGGCCCAGACCCCGGCCCATCTTCTGCAAGGAGAACTGCCTAACAAATCAAAAATTAATCACAGGTATGATTTTGGAGATATCTTTAATTCAGAAGTAGTTTCTTTATTGGTTAAACCAAAGATCTGCCTTATTTCAGAATTTTGCGGAGTCTGGGGGTTATCATCTGAATCATAACGTCTTTTATTGATTTAGACTTTATTATTCATCTCGATGTGTCTGTGGATCTGACTACAGCAGGGAAGAAGAGCATCTCGTTTCTTCAACTTTGACTCTCATTTCCCCGTGGAGCACGCACAGCCCATTGAGTACGATGACAAAGCCGATTACAAATATAGGTGTAATTGATACCAAGTGGATGCAAACTTTCTGACCATTTATGATATACAAAGCAGGAAAACATTTTCCCCTTTTCCCCAAGGAAAAAGGAATACCATCTTACTGAAAACGTGTCCTTCTCCTCCTCCCTGCATTCCCCGATTTCAGCTTTTCATACCAAAACCCACAACATAAAAATACCTCCTAAAAATCAAGAGCTTGATATACTGCGGAACTGCAAACAAAAGAAGCGGCAGTAAGGCTAGTACCCAACTTCGCTAGCACCAAAAAGAACAGTCAGGTCTTTTACCAGCTTTCCATTTGACAATAATCATAGTATTTCCCTTCTGGTGCAGCTTCTGGGACTCGGGAAGCTGTGGTTTTGCTCCCACTTCCAGGCTCTTCTCCACTCCTTCTGCCGGCTCCCCTTTCAGTGCAATGTCTGGACAAAAATTATTGGCACGTAAAACAAAGATAGACAGGGTTTATAGACTCTTCAAATTCTGTTTTAAGAGCCTGACGGTCAAGACGCAACAGTTTTTAAATTGCCTGCCAGATCTCGAGTCTCTACGACTCTCTGGGCCCCAGAGTACAACCTAACTCCATCCTAACCTAACCCCATCGAGGCTCTTTTAAGGAGGGAACATCTGCGACCCACTATCTGTCCGCTTTTCCTCTGGCGGGGCTGTAGGACCCTTCAGCCCTAATTCCCCTTCCATCTTGCCCTCGGCGATTCAGCAAAGGCAGCTGCAGCCAGGACCAGGGGACGGCGGAAGCACACATACATACGCGCTAGAGAAGGCTTTTCAGACTACTCAATAAACGTGCTATTAACCCTATTTTAGCTCCCTCTGTGTGGCACAGACCTAAGCCCATCGGACAGACTGGCTGCTCTGTTGGACCTCAGAGCCTCGGTGAACCACGTTTTCAGGACGTCCGCGAGCCTCCTGCGGACTGTGAACGCCGGTGTCTGCACAACACACGACCGTTACGGAGCAGAAAGTGCCTATGTGGAAGCAAATCGTGTGAGTGGGGGCTCAGCCTGCAGGGAATTCAACACGCTGTCACTACGAAGCAGGGCGACAGCCTTCCAAAACAGCTTGTGCACGTCAGATAGGCGCTGCATACTAGCCGAGAAAAATCAGATAACCCAAGCGAGGTGTCTGAACTACATGAAAAATCATAGAATCACAGAATCATAGAATTGTCTAGGTTGGAAGAGACCCTTGGCATCATCGAGTCCAACCATCGACCCTACTCTGCAAAGTTCTCCCCTACACCATATCATAGAATCACAGAATCATAGGGTTGGAAGGGACCTCTGGAGATCATCTAGTCCAACCCCCTGCCAGAGCAGGGCCACCTTAGAGCCGGTGGCACAGGAACGCGTCCAGGCGGGTTTGGAATGTCTCCAGAGATGGGGACTCCACCACCTCCCTGGGCAGCCTGTGCCGGTGTTCTGCCACCCCAACACCGCATCTAAACGTCTCTTAAACACATCCAGGGATGGTGACTCAACCACCTCCCTGGGCAGTCTATTCCAATGCCCGACCACTCTTTCTGTGAAAAAGTCTTCCCTAATGTTCAGTCTAAATCTACCCTGGTGGAGCCTGAAGCCATTTCCTCTTGTTCTGTCATTAATTACCTGCGAGAAGAGACCAGCGCCAACCTCTCCACAGTGTCCTTTCAAATAGTTGTAGAGAGTGATGAGGGCTCCCCTCAGCCTCCTCCTCCTCCAACTAACCACTCCCAGCTCCTTCAACCGCTCTTCATAGGATTTGTTCACGAGGCCCTTCACCAGCTTCGTTGCCCTCCTCTGCGAGGTGTCTGAACTACATGAAGGACACCAACCTCAAAAGTGCCGGTAAACTTTCTTAGCTGTTAAGAATCTCAGCTCTTGTCAAGAAAAGCATCAGGACGTCAGGAATACCTCAGAGAACTACAGAGAGAAATGGCGCTTCCTCCCCACCCCAGCTCTTCAGAAGACACCTCTTCAGCGGCGCAGGGCCATCCCGCGGGGCGGAGGCGGCAGGCGCGCCGGGGACGGCTGCCCAAAGAGCCGCCTTGGCAATGACACCGCCAGCGATTCTCCCTCCAGAAGTCTGTGTATCTGGCAGCAACACAAAAAGACACAACACATGCTTGGTAGAGGACAGCAGCTGAACTTTGCCGAGGGCTCTCTGCGGGGAGTACATCAAATTAAGTCTTCCAATTTGCTTCGGGGGAGCGCTCTTATATTCCAAGCGCTAAGGAAGTAAACAGCCATTATCTAATCCGCTCCCATGTGCAAACTATATATAGTCAGGATCACCTTCCTGGAAGATCTCTTTATCTCTGCAGCACACGTCGCAAAATGCAGAACGGGGTACAGTATGAAGCAACATATTTATCTTTTGCAATTAACGCGGGCCGAGCTCCCAGGCCGAAGCAACTGGAAAGCTGAAGACAACGGTGCGCCTGAAACGCCCCTTGAGCACCCACAGAAGAGCGTAAGTGGCCCCATTTCTTTCTCAAAAGTCTTTATGCCTCATAGAGCACCCTCTGTTATTAGCTGTAGCTTTGTAATAAATAATACACAGGACGAAGCCCTCCCGCTCCGGATACAAGCGTCGCAGAGACAGCCTCTCACACAAAGAAGAGCTCTGCAACGCCAAAGGAAAAAACCCAACGCTACAAAACACTCTCCCACGCCTGACGCTAAACGCGTCAGCATTTGGATTTCACAAAGAGTGAGCAAAACAGTAAAGGCTCGAAAACCAGCAGTAAGCTTGTGGTAGAAAACACGGGTAAGGGTGAAATCAAAACCAGAGAAGGATCACAGCTGTGCCACGGGGACGGGGAGGACAAGGCTGCGGCACTCACCGAGCCTATACTGCGATACGATCAGGCTCTCAATACAGAATCCAACAAAGCTCCTTTAAGCTGACACAGCTTGAGGGTCTTCAGGCAACTGGACGTTGTGCAGCGCCGGAGCCCTGTCCACTCTATTTACTTTGTTAAATCTCGCCTTTACTGATCTTTTCTTAAATTTGGTGGTTTTACCCGAATCCTTAAGAGTTGCAAAGGTCTCTGCTGCCGGGCTGCGCTGAGCTGCTCCGAGGGAAGCAGAAATCGCTGTGCTGGGCCAGCAGGAAGGCACCAGCAGCATCCACCCGCTGGAGCACCGCAGGGCTCCCGCGACCCTGAGCCAGAGAGCGCAAACACGACTACACTAAAACTCCTTAGGGACATGTTTATATCCAGTTTCACTTTCAAAGCGGAACTGCTGGAGAAGCAGCACGGCATCTAGCTAGCAAGGTTACTCCTTGTGTCACAGGCGAAACGGCTAAGCAGGTTCACCCAGAAAACGTAACTGTTGATTACCTTTTCAAAGAGTTATTCTGCTGCTTCACTTAGAGAATCTGTTCCCAAGATAACCAACACCAACCATTAGCAGGTACACAGGTACATGAATACTCACAGGTACGTGAATACTCATGTAGATTTACATACGTGAATACAGGAGATAAGGGTGGAGTAGAAACAGAGAGGGAGAAAAGATTTATGAGTCTTTGTAAAGAACTGGGTAATTACCTTCTCCCTCTGAAGAAGACCGGGTGTAGGCACCTGCCCTGCAGTTCACAGCGACAGCGTCACGCTAGGCATCACTGCCCTACCCACTGCCCACTGCTTATACTGCTAAGACAACGTGAAGATCCATAATAAAAGAAAAGATGACACCAGAGTTCTCAATGTGCTTTTAAAACAAGAAAAAGATCCATCATTTTTTTTAAAAAAAAGCTTACACTGGAGGTTTAATTATCTTTTTGACTAACTGGGGAAGGATTTTTTACAATGGCATGTAGTGACAGGATGAGGGGGAACGGCTTCAATCTGAAAGAGGGGAGGTTCAGAATAGAGATTAGGAAAAAAATTTTCCCTGTGGGGGCGGTGAGCCCCTGGCGCAGGGTGCCCCGAGGAGCTGTGGCTGCCCCATCCCTGGAGGTGTTCAAGGCCAGGTTGGACGGGGCTTGGAGCAACCTGGGCTGGGGGGAGGTGGCCCTGCCCAGGGCAGGGGGGTGGCACTGGATGAGCTTTAAGGTCCCTTCCAACCCAAACCATTCTGTGATTCCAACCACTATTTCTTTCCCCCGCCCCCCTCCCCCTGCCTCACCCTTAGCGCAGCAGATCCCTTTAACACTGATGTGATGGTAATTTTGGTCTTTGCTGTAGGAATTCTAACCCCAATAGCACAGAACTTCTTTCAAATTCCAACATACAACTTGCTAAATTGTTTCCTCCTCCTCTCTGTCTCAGGAAGCTCTTAATTTCAGGAACAGTCACGACTTCACCGTCAGCTTTTTGCTATGACCGGCAACAACAGTCCCTCCGCTGAGGGTACCAAGCGGGATCAGAGGTGCCTCAATGTCTTTGCATCGTATTAGGAAGCTGTACCTAAACCCTCTGGCGGGTACAAAATATCCAGCATAAAGAATGTTAATGCCGTTTCTTTTTGCATTAACACCGGGGTTCACCGCAAACACGTTGATCTGACTGTTTATAGAACGATACTTTTCTCTCGTAGTTCACTGTCTGGGCTAAAGACGTCCCCCGCTGCTAATCCCCTCTGCGGCACACAGCGAATACACCTAGCTGGAGCCAGAGAGACGGAAAACCTTTCTTTGCACGTTCCTCTGTTTCTGACCAGAGTCTGTTTCTGACCCGGATTCACGAGAGGAGTGTCCGGCATTAACATCCCCATTTTTTAATGCCAATTTCTGCTGTTAGTCCCCAAATCCACAACTCCGCACACGGCGCTATTCAAGGTCGCATCATCCCCTTCACTCCGGCTACAAAGGCCGTCCAGTTCGGGATGGTAACAGAGACAGTCCATTGTCTGCAGAGGGATTACAGAGGTTTGTGGGTGGACAATTCCTACAGGTAGAAACATCCCCAAAGTGGCTCCGGGCCAAGCCGCATGGGTCTGCCAAGGCTTATTAGCTTAAGTGCAGCATCACCCTAACGACACCGCCGCCAGAAGCAGCACAGGTATTCCCGCGGAAGACTTCCTGGTACAGCCAGTTTTCCCGGGACTCAACCATGCGGCACAGCACTGCCAAAGGGGAAATTATTAGTTAATGCGGGAGCGCAGCACCATAAGGGTGCAGTTACGTTGCTTCTGGATCCGAGTTGCTTTATTTTTTTCCACGCGGCCATGGCAGAAATAATTAAAGCCCAAAAAGTCTCTTAGATGTTGATACGCCGGAGAGCAAAACGGAGAAGCTCAACCTGTCCTTCCAAGAAGCAGCCGGGGTCAAGAAACAGAGTACTCCGCGTATTTATAAAGGTTCCCTGTTACTTCAAACTGGAAGAGCCACTGTATTCTAGTCCCGCTGTCCCAATACTTCGTGAACTTGGGTTATCGCTGCATATTATTAATTTGAACCTTTAACTAATTTCGCTAAGAAATCAATGATTCATGAATTCATGGGTAAATTCTCTCCTGATAGCTCTTCTAGGCAGTTTCTTACCTATTTGGTACTTCCCATAATCCTGATGTCTTCCACTTTAACTAAAACTACCTGTTCTGGGTACACAAGAGAAGTTACAAGTTCAGACACGAAGGCTACTGCATTTCTCTTTCACAGAAATAAAGAATCTTAACAAAGAAAGCTCAGATCAACGTGACATAGGTTATTTTTTGAACACCCCTATTATATTTAATCTCTTAATCTCAGTCTCCAGGGTTTTTTTGTCTTTTTTATTTTTTGGTAAAAACTTCGCACTAAAGATCACAATACTGGGATTATAGTTGCTGGGTAATTTTTTCTTCATGTATTTTTTTCTAACGTTTTTCATACATTTTTTTTTTTCTAACATATATCAAGTACTGTTACTAAACATTTGGTAAAATTTATAGCTAAAAAAATCGTTGCTCCAAAATGCTTAATTACATGTACCATTATTTCCAGCATGCTGAGACGGAGATTAGCTGGTTCCAGCCTCCTGCCTGAAGGGAATGCATTAACCTTTTCAAATTTCACTTCAGCTTTGACATGTTCATTTCCATTTCCTCATCCCTTTTAGCCATTCCGGCGTCAGATCTGCTTTCTGACACTGCCTTATCCGTAACAACATTTCCTTTGCCTGAGATCCTGCTCTTTCCCTATCCCTCTGTTGGTTCTTCACAATGTTAAGGCTTTTCTTACAATCAAGCGAATTTAACCATGGATGGACAGTCTCCAAGGGATTCAGCTGAAATATAAGAATTAAGATAAATGCCTCTCTACAGATGTACTCCCATGGCAAAAAAAAATAATAATAAATTAAAATCTTTCCTCATAGTTCCAGTCCGTGAACCACCTATCGCCTTCACTCGCTCGGCATGCCTTCTCCTCACTCTCTCTGTCGAAGCAACTTTCCTACAAAACCCACCACCCTCTACACCTCCCCTCCTCTGAACTTCTTTTGGAGGTTGGTATAAGCCCCTTTGCTCCGGCCATAATTAAAGCTCTGCTTTATTCCTCCTCTCTTCCCCAGATTTCTCATCTCTTTTCAGAATCTCTTGTGATTCCGAATGCCCTTCTCTTTTCCCTAAAACCGCAACTTCTGGCAGAATCTCCTCTTTGTTTTTGCACGAAACAAGACTATGTTTCAACTCTGACTGGCAGTGAAAGAAACAAAACCACAATCTCCTTCCCTTTGTAATCATCAGCACTGTGTTCTCCAGGCTCACTCTCCTCATTCAGCCTCTGTTCTCCACATCCTCTTCTTTGGAAGATGGCTGAAAATTTGAAATTATTTGTTTCGACACCAATGATCGGTTATTCTCATCTTCCTGGCTTTCGGACGTTCTTCTGGCTTAGCTCTACCAGCCGACGTGTCCTGTGGAATTATTTCATCTCTGCTGCCCACTAATTTTGCACTTCAACTTTTTCAAGGAACTTTTCACTATTTGTTTGCTTCCACTACTCGTCCAACAGACGCCCGATTCTTCACTCCTAACTTTAAAAGCAGAAAGGGGAAATTCACCCCCACAACCCCCCGACAAGAAAAACCCAAACACATCTCTCTTCAGCCCACTGAGACAGGCGGATTGCCTTGCCTTGGTTCCGAGACTTTCCGGCTTTTCACCGACATGAACCCCGTCTCACACCTCGGTGCAGGCTGGTCGTGTGCTGCTCTGTTGAAAGGCAACAATTTTCATACACACCCTCTTTTGGAAGACCTCTGTCCCGGAAAAAGCATAAAATGCCCAAACAAACGTTAGGAGCTGCAAATAAAAGTCCATCCACCGAGCAAACGAACTTGCTTACCGAGACCTCCAGTGAACGTCTTCCTCACCCGGCGTAAATTACTTACTCAGTTGCGTACCCCGCGCTGCGCCTGCCAGCTCCTCTGCTGCCGGGCCGCTCCGCGCGCCGAGGGTTTGGCTCCCAAGCAGACTGCCAGGTATGACCCACAGCACAGCACCCAGGCTGATGTCACTCATCCACGTCAGAATGCAAATCAGACAGCTCTTCTCACTCGGTCATCCCTCGCTGAGGGGGATGAATACAACTCCTCGGTTTTGCTGGGTAAGAAACAAGTACTGGTTGAACCAGTTGAAAACAAGGCCAGAAAAGGTACCGAGTACCTCCGGCTTCACCACGTCTTTGGTCAGGAGGTACTCAGAGCAGCGGGCCCAAATTTGTTTTAGCCTTCCTCTTGCTGCCAACGTACTTAAAAAAGCCCTTCCGGTTGCCCTTCACATCCCTCATTTCAGCTGAGCTTTGGCTTTCCCGTCTTCATTCCTGTAGGCTCAGGCAACACTTCCACATTCCTTCTGGCCATCCATCCCCACTTCCATCTTCTTGACACTTCCCTTCTGTGTTTGAGCTCAACCAGCAGTTACATGCTCATCCCTGCTGGCCTCCTACCATTTCTGTTTGCATTCTTGCACGTTCAGACGGTCTACGCTTGTGCTTGGAGAAGGCTGTCCTGGAAAATCAACCAGCTGCCTGAGCCCCTTTGCCTGCCAGGACAGCCTCAGCCAAGCCAATCCCTGAACAAGCCCAAACCTACCCTCCTGAAATTTAAGAAAAACCCAAGACCTTAGATGCATATCTTGAAATACCATGGCTGCTTCTGGCATTATTCCTCCTCCAGGAACCTGGAGATCCTTCCCTATGAAGGCTGAAGAAACCTGGGTTGAACTGCAGCACCCGCTGTCAAATTAGTCTCGAAAATAAAGTGCTGTGTTAAGCTACCAGTGTAAAAAGCAGCAGAGACAAAAGCTGAAGACCTTTGCAGGCTGTCTAGCACCTACCCCATGGCTGCACCATTAAATGAAGTAACATCCCTTTATTATTTTTCCCTATATTATATTTATCCCAGGGCAGGGCGAGGCAACATAAACCCCGTTGTCCTGACGCTTGGGAACAATCAGTATTCTGCTGCTGAACGCTAACTCTACAAATAAAAAAAAAAAAATCAATGAAAAACCACTGGAGAGAGCACGCTGACTGTTTTGGTAAGGCACAAGACCACCACATTCTACCATCGCTGTATAAAAAACTACAGACCATCCTACATCTTAGTAAGAACATCAGATGTGACCAGTGTCCAAGTGGGGCAACCGAGGCATCCAAAATATCAGCTAGAACATCTCCACAAAATACAGAGGGACATGCGTTGCCGGATCAACACGTTTCTTGAGAGTGCAAATGTAAAACGCGAGAAGGAGGCACCTAAAAAATCCAAACGAGCTACTCAGCAATTTCTCTGGATTTTTTCCTTCATTCTTTCTTCTAATGGCTTTTATTTCCTCCAGTCTCACTGCAGAAATAGCAACCGCTGGCTGACATCACTCGATAGAACTGAGGAAGAAAACCAAGTTATTGGCCTCAGGCAATACAGTGAGCTAAGAATTCAGGTTGGAAGATCACACTAAGAAATCGGGGGAGCTTACTTCCACCTGAACTGCGCATCTTTCCTGTCCCTGAATTCATCAGTACCAAACAAAGCAAGAGTCAGGCAGCCTTCGTGAGACCTCCTTCAAACCAAGTTAAGAGACAGTAAAAACTGCTAAAAGGCCCTCGAAGCAGAAATGTTTCAACTGATTATCACTACCCCTGTTACTCAACACTCACGCATCAGGCCTCAAAAAGTCTAATTCTAACTTAAAAACTGGGAAAAATAAAGAGCAGGTACTAGGTTCGGGGTTCCAAGCCATACCCGAGTCACATCAAAATACCACGCAGCTCTCAACAAAGCCTCTTTCATATAAGCTCATGGGACGGTGCAATGCTCGACCAACGGATTACCCGATTCTTCAGCCCTTTCAAAGCATAGATACTCCTAAACAGTCGCACAGTTCTGGTCTGATGGCCCTCTCCTAATCTGTCCTCTACGAATCCCCTTTGGCATTCCTTTCTGTTACCTCCCAGGACAGTTCTTCCCCTTCCGCCCTGCCATCTCCGGCACTGCGCTCTACTCCGCAGTCCGTAGCAGCCCTCAGAGGCTCTTCATCCCTATTTTCATCTAGGCTTCCTCCTTCCCTGAAGTCCAAAGTTTCACCGTTGTTCCTTATTTGTACAGTCACACCTACAGCGAGTCAAGGTACCCTCGTACCGCTCCCCCAAAGGGCCGTTTCCTCAAAGGGGTGTTTTCTAACTCACCGCAGCGGCAACCCGGCGCGTTCAGCTAATGACACACTGAACTCCTGAACTGTATATCTTAGGTCAAATGAGAGAATCAGTTGTGATAAGTAAGGGAGACAAAGGGACGGCTGCGCATGATTTCTCTGCGGCAAACCCAGCTAAGATAAAACATCAAAGCAGAACTGGATCATCTTGAACGCCAACGCAGGCTAGAAAAGCGCTTTTCCATCAGTCAGGACGGATTTGCATGAAGTTGAGGGAGGCACCCTATATTACGACCGAGTACACCGACAAGATGCAGATCATGACTTTCCACGCAATCCTCCTTCGTGCAGGAAACACACAGGCTTTAATCACTCTGTATGAGCTGGCTTTGAATCTCAGTATCACCGGTTCCATCAGTTTCCCAGGTATTTGTTCCCACAAACTCCCCAGGCTGTTCCAAAGCTTAGAGAAAAAAAAAAAAAGAAATTGAATTAGTTTAAAATTAAGATTTTGTAAGACTATACTCTTATACCTCTGAAACTAGTATGTGTTTTCATTATTTTTCATTTCAAAACACAAAAATTAAAAACCTTATCTGAGAATAACATCTACATTCCCAACATTACAGCAAAAGCAAAATATATTAAAAACACTGAGAAAGAACAGCAACTGACAGATTTCCCATCCCTGGAGGTGTTCAAGGCCAGGCTGGACGTGGTCTTGGGCAACCTGGGCTGGTGGGAGATGTCCCTGCCCGGGGCAGGGGGGGAACTGGATGGTCTTCAAGGTCCTTTCCAACCCAAACCATTCTGTGATTCTATGATTCTCCGAGATTAAAAGAATAGTGACTCACTTTTCACAATCATTACTGCTTAATGAGTAATGCAATCTACCTTATGATGATGGTTATTAAAAAAAAATAATCTGAATATGAATTATTCTTGATTATCACGGATCACTTAAAAGCGTGTCATATGGACAGGTTGTAAAGCAGAATGTAAAACTCAAGCTCGCTCAGCACACACTCAGTCCTCCTCTGTTCTTCGCTGGAATAGTCTCTAACATCAAAGGAACCCCTCCCCAACCACGCTTTTACCTATTACATAAACAAATCATCATGGGACAGTACATTATTTGTCATGACGCTGAGGGCTGGAACCACGCTGTGTTGTTTATCCGGCAATTTCGGCGTTACGGGACCGTTTCCGAATTTGACATACAACGGGACCATTTTAACGAGCGACCCTGCCCAAAGCCGCCAAGAGCGTTTCTCTCGGGTTGCTCAGCCAAGGTGGTCTTCTCGGTCTCCTCCTTAATAACGCGGTCGCTCCTTAAGCTGCAGGCTCTGCCTCCTGCTCTGCTGAGGAGCCTCACGCTGCAGGAGCGAGGGGACACCGACAGGTTAACGCCAACACCGCGTTTACTCCACACTGGGCCCATCTCTCTCCGGAATACGTATATTAATTTATCGCCACTGCAGGCGGGTGTCCTGCCCTGCCTGGGCCGAGCTGGGGCCGCCTGCGCCCGCTGCAGAGGGGAAGGCGCCAGCCCTGCGCAGAGGCCAGTGACAGCCGCGGCCGTTCGGACACCCCCCCACCCCCACCCCCCCCCCCGACGTCAGCACCTCTGGCTCTCGCAGCGCAGCCCCGATTCACCCCGGCTGAGCTCAGGGTTTATTTTTAAAATAACAGACACCGAGGGTCACTCTCTCCTTGCTTCAGATCACCACAATTAATTTTACAGGAAAAATCCCTTAGAAATTATTATTTGGGGAATTCTGCCTTCATGCGTTTACTGCAGCATCACCTCTAAACAGACAAATTCCTCCGACCTCTTCTTTGAAGAGATTAAACACAAACTCTGACGTAACACCTTTCAAATCCTCCAGGAGGCTCTTTCATAGACGTATGCAGAAAGAGAGACGAACAATAAGGAAGCAGTTGCCCCAAAAGCTCTGGTAGGACCCCAGGGGTAAAACCAACACTGCTTATTACCAAAAAATAACCTGAACACGGTCTGTAGTTTAACCCTTTTCAAGACTTTTTTTTTTTTTTTTTTCGTTTTGCCTTATCTATTTTGATTCAAAGCCTTGGCACTTGCTGGGTCAGAAGGCGTGTGCCATACCAGTGTCTGTGGCCATCTGTGCAACAACCTCACGAAGCAAAACATTTGAAGGATTTCTTGATTTTTGGAACTGACTTTTGAAACAAAGAAACTAGTTGTCATCAAACCCCAATTTTGGTAAAAGCTGAATCAGTCTTGAAGTTAATGGAATTACTGAAGTTGGTCCTCTTTGGCATATTTCCTATTTTTTCAACTGAAAGCTACTCCTGAATTAATTAAAACTGAAGCATATTGGAAAAAGGAGTGAGGAACGTACAGTGGATTCTTGACATGCTGTGTCGTTACGGACGAACGTGCTGAGGTGTACTCCTCAGAGAACATGAATACACCACAAAAATTACCCCCAACAGCACAAACAGGATTCATTGGATTTTTCAAAACTGGGAAAATGACGACATTTGATTTCTCTTTACTTACGAAGAACCCGTCACAGAACGCCACTGGAATTAGGTATTACACCTTCAGCACAGACGCACTAAAGGTGAATACACGCACACGACAGAGACCCACAATAAAATCAAAGCCTTTATTTGAAAGAGGGGGGCGGTCAAGGAGACGGGACAAGGACTCGCGCTGTCTTTCAGCGGTCTGCGGGAAACAGCTGACAGCGCGAGGGTGGGCGCGTGAGCGCAGCACTACCACCGAGTCCCATCACGAGCGCACAGCAGGATCCAGGGGGAGCAGCTCCGTCTTCTTCCTTCGACAGCAGGGAGGCAGCTGGCGGAGGGCTTTGCGCACCTCAGCCCTTGACGGGAGCCCTGCACCAGACATCAGTCTGGGCTGGAGCCCGCACTGTGCACGCCGGCGCCTCCCACCCTGCTGGGCACGGACGCAGTGTCCCACCTCTGGGCAGTTTCCCGCACAGCCCCTTAGCGGACGCCCTCCGGGACTAACGACTCTGTTAGCCGGAGCTTTTGCAACACGACCGGCAGTGTGCGGGGCCACAGTGAAAGTGGTGGTATAAATTCTAAACCTGTGACACGTCCCATTGAAACGTTCAAATACTCTATTAATATTAACTGGAGTCAGGATAATTAATTTTACTAGTAGGAAATAATTACACGATTTTGGCTTTCTAAAGAGCAATCTACTCCTAAGTAAGTTCTTGTATCAGATAAAAGACTCTTGCCTTCCTCTTTCTCTTTAGGTGAAAGCACGGGTTTTCTCCCACAGGGAAGAAATCTGGAACAGACACTAGAAATACAAGCAGGAGACAAACCACAGAGCACAACAAGCAATCCTGACCCCGGAAATCTTACTGCCCTTTCGTGCTTATCAACAGCCTCCAAATTCACAGGTAACGTAGAGTCAGTTCAAAACTGTACTCCCCTCTTCAAATTGGATTTTAATGTGTACTTGTTAAGTCACAGCAATGTTTTCATGCATCCAGAAAGTCCACATTTAAAAAAATGTAATTTTCCAGGTAGTGCTGTGAGACACGGACCCAATTTTAAGCACTTCAGAGAACGAGTACACATTAGTTGCAGCCCACAGTACCGCGAATCAAGCCGGGCTATTTGTTTTGACCTGTGGGCGTTAGTCCCGTGAGATTCCATAATCTCATTTCTTCTAAGCTTGCTTTCACCTGAACAAAACCAAAGACTGCTGCACACGCAACCACAGCAAGGGGAGAAACCGGCACGTTTCCTTTAAGATGATATCAACGGGTGGAGAGACCCACTGCAATCCTTAACACGAAACTGCTGCTCTTTCCAGCGTGAAGATTCCCCTGCTGAGAGAGGCTCCTCATAACTCAGAGCCGGTGTAAACCAACGCTGCCCTCACCTCCCCGTACTCAATAATTTGTGAGGCTTCACAGAGAACTAGGCTGAGAAAAACATTTTGGGTTAAAACTTAAACTTGTTTTCTTTTCACTCGGGGTCGATTTTACCCCACACCGGTTCCTCAGAGCAACTCACTACTGAGCTTCGGAATCGCGCGTGCTGTCTCAAGGCAAGGTACGAGAGAAAAGCACAAATGCCCTGGGGCAGGCAAAGGTGTTCTCCTCTCAAGAGAAACGCATCTCAAGCTGACCAAACCGTACCGGTGCAGAAAACGCCCCCGCTGAGCTCCAGATGTCCACTGCTACACCATACCTGGAAATATCTGGATTCATATCATCAAGTCCTTACTGTCCTCAGCGAAAGGAACCTGAAAAAAAAACAAACCCAAACACAAAATTAAGCCTAAATATATTATATATGCAGCCCAAAGCAATTTCTGAGTGTACACGTGCAGCTGACTTGCAGGGACCCTCAGCACCGCATCACATCAAACACTCGGTGCCTGTGTTTCTCCCGTATTTCTCTCAAGGGTGAGCAGCAAGCTTATAAAACTTTCCCCTACTCATCTCAGACCTGAAAAAGTCATTCCAGCTGCGTTTTACCCCCCTGCGGAGAAATTGGCTATGGATTAAGCTCTGCAGATTCCCTGACAGATCTTTCGTTAAAACCACAGCTTCCACAGTCTTGACAAACCATCACGACCCGGACACGCGCAACCCGGCTGCTACAGAACAGCATCACCCGACCTGCTGCAAGCGCTGGTCACAAACCAAACTCTTTTACACTGATTTTGTGTGCAGTGCTCTCCAGAAAGACAAGTCCCGTGGCTGTAAACTCCCTGGGAAGAAAATGAGGCAAAGCTCAGAAGAATGCCGAGATGGCTGTAGCCACCTGCGGCTGACTCATTTACCATAATCACGATTCACAAGTAGAAATAACTGGTTTGCAGTTTGATTTTTGTGTATCGAGCCCACATATGCTGCTTCCTAGAACCAGAGAATGCTAAAACGCACGATCTACAGAGGCCGTCAGTTCCTTCCCTGCCCTGTGAAGTATAGTTCCCGGCCGTAGACATTTCAGAAAAGAAAAATTTGGCTAAATCTATGAACCCAAAAGCATTTTTTCCCCCAGAAGCTCTGCAGGGAAGAGTTTCGAATATTATAGAAGCTGGTGCATGCAGAATAAAAATTTCAAGAAACAGTATTAATTTTCTCGATATATATCTCGAAGGACAGAAAGCAATCAGACTTTCCTGACCTCGTTTTGCTTCTTGATCCCTCCTGGGCTCATGAATATAATCAAAGATCCTCATCAGCTGCCTTTCAGAAAAATTCTCAACTGCAGGAACGACCGATATAGCTGTTTTTGTGTCTGCTGGACACTGCTAGGTCTATAAAAATTGGCTGTTGTTGTGATATTGATCCTTCAGCGCTCGTGCTCTCCTTCAGACCAGAACCATTTAAGTTCTGCACTCAAAAAAATCTGAATACCGTAAGTAGCCTTCAAAACCACAATAAAAATCCCCTCCATCAAGCCGATGACCTCATGAAGAGAAGAAAAGGAACTCCCTCAAGTGGAGAAGTTTTAAAAAGCTTCTTTAGCTCTGTTTCTGCCAAAAAAAGTGCACGCTAGCAAACTGAACTTTTAAGGTCTGTAACGATGCCTGCATGAATACGCAACCTCGGGGCTTCAGAGTCCAGAGGGGTCGGTGTCCCCAGGCAGACCTGGGAGGTACGAGCAGGCAGATTAGACGTCCCCAAGCACCACCACTGGTCTCTCTTGGTGGAGCAGGGTCTCCCCAGACACTGTCTAAAAACATGGGAAAAGGGCACCAACTCAGAAGAGATGTTTTCATTTCGATTAGAGCTGAAATACGGCATTAGCGCCTCAAGCACAGCCTGCAGAGCCGGCAGCGGGAATCCAATCTTTGCCACACGCGAACAGAGAAGCCAAGTGTCTCTGTGTGACAGACTGCAAAAATAAATCCCGTTTCTGTGGGTTTAGGTGGCCTATAACAGAAGGACAACGTAATAATCATTTTTCATTGCAGGTACTTGTTCTCCTTCCTGCCCGGACTCAAGCTGAGCAACCTCTACTCTCTGCTTTATCTCCTTAATATAACTCTACTGAGACGCGAATTAGATTAAGAAAATTAGTATTTTACATTAATTTCACCGGCTTGAACAGCTAATAACCCAGAACAGGTATTGCTCACTCAGCAGCATCGATTCTAGGTAAAAAGCACTTTTGGCTTAACATCACATCAGATGCACTTTTCAATTTTGCCAGCTTTGCCGCGCTGGACACGAGCCTCTCTCGGTCTGTAATCTTCCAACATACAACATAAAAACTTTGTTCTTTTTATGGAGTCCCCTTCTCTGGAGATTTTCAAGACCCGCCTGGATGCAGTCCTGAGTGATGTGCTCCAGGCAATCCTGCTTTGGCAGGGGAGTGGGGCTGGATGATCTCTAGAGGTCCCTTCCAACTCTGAAAATTCTGTGATTCTGTGTGATTCTGTGATTTTTTTTTTTTTTTTTTTTTTTAACACAAATGGGGAAAAAGCTCCTCTGCATTTTTAAGTCTCCCGAGTGCCTCGATAAACCTGAGTTTAGGGACACCTCAGTCACCAGCAGAGCCTCACATCTCGCAACCAGTCGTCGCTGTCGGCCGAAGGAGAGGTTGGCTCCTCTGGAGGACAAACTTCACCACGTTCGTCCTCTCAAACACACCTCCCACGTGGCTTTCGCAAAACTTATCTCACAGAACTTCACATTAGGCTTGCAAAACACGGAATTATCTTTAGATGCTGACAAACGATGCGGATAAATAAGCAAGCAGTTCCGAATCTGCCCCGCCAGGACCCAGGTGTCCGACCTCACGTTAAGCATCGTTATCTGCCGCCGGAACGCGCACCTCCTGCTCCCAGACCCGACTTCAGTCTTACTGAACCGCTTCCTAAAACCCGCCACCGCGCCGGGCTTTAAACCGTTCCAGAAGCCGAATTTGCCATCGAGCATTTGGTTCGGGTTTTTGGGTTTTTTTTTTGGCAACTTTAACCTGAGATGATTTTTTTTTTTTTTCTGCCCTTACGCTACGTGAATTGTATACGTTACACAAAAAGAACCATAACCGCCACCGCGTTCTTTCAGCCCGCTCTCCCGCTTTGCCACCCTTTTCTCCGGGAGCGCCGTCCCTCACTCCCACCGCTCTTCGCGCAACGGCCGCGGCGCGAAGTACCGGACTCGGCCCCGACCGCCCCACCGGGGGGGGGTGTGTGGGGGGGGTGTGTGTGTCCCACCGCGCTGCGCCCGCGACCGTCCCTCTCCCGCGGGGCTGCGGCGGACCCCCACAGCCCGCCCGACCCCCCCCGCGGCAGCCGCGGCCCGTCCCCGGCGGCTCTTCCCTCAGGACGCGGCTCCGCCGGGGCGGGGCCGCCATGAGCGGCGCGGGCCCGAACCGCCCCCCCCACCCCCACCCCACACCCTCCCCGGGGCGCCGCCAGGCCCCGGCCCCGCCACCCGCTCCCCCCGCGGGCTCCCTCCCGCCCTCACCCCGCTCACCTCCGGCCTCCCCCGCCGCGGCGGCGCCGACCCGCTCTCCGCGGAGCCCCGCGCCGCCTCCGGCCTCTGCGCGCCCCGGGCGGAGCGAGGAGCCGGCGGCGGCGGCGGTGGCCGGGCGCTGCTCTGTCCCGCTCCCCCCCCCACCCCCCCCCCGGCGCCGGCCGGGCCCGGCCCCCCCGCGCTCAGCCCTGCCCGCCGCCTTCCCGCCCCCCCCCACCCCCCTCCGCGGCTGGGAGAGCGCTGAGCCCCGCGCCCCCGGGCGGGCTCTCCCTCAGGCGGGGCGCCTGGACGGGCTCCCGGAGCAGGCGGGTCCTCAGCAGGCGGCCTCGGGGGGCCGGGGCAGGAGCGGGGGGGTGCTGCGGGGGCACGGGCAGGAGAGGGGGGCCCTGGCCCAGCCTCGCCGGGAGCCGCGGGGCCGCGGGGCGCTGAAAGGGGACCTCGGCCCCTCTGCCCCCCCCTCCCCCCCGGAGCGGGGAACGGCTGCAGGGCTGGAGGGGGCAGCGGCGCTAGCACGGGGAGGAGGTGACATGAAGGACACGGCGGCCCCAGTGCAGACGGTGTCCCCGCAGAACGGTGTCGCCAAAGTCCCCGTTTTCTGTCCGCTGTCGCTGCGAGGTGATGCGGCTGTGTGCGTGGCGCCAGTTACGGCCGCCACAGGGAGAAAGGAGCGCTGCCGAGTTGGGCTAACGGTCGTCTCCTGCGCACCTGTCACGAGTGCAAATAAAACGATAAAGAAGGGGGATCTTCATCTGCTGCGGCGGTCTGAGGGAAGAGAGCCTTCGCCCGTCCCGGCAGGGCCCTGCCACGCCAGGCTCTGCTCTCGCCACGCGCCCTTCCACGCGTTGCGTTCCCCTGTAACCTCTTCTTTCACCTCCGTTACTCTCCCAAAGCTCTTTACTACAAATCGGCTCATTTCACGCCAGAGCACCGCCTCTATCACTTCTGTAAAAATACATTCTAAATACATAGGTGAATGCACACGCACAGACTTGTATTCTAAACCCCAAAGGTCGCGCATCAAGCGGGGCACACAGCAGCCTGTAAACACGTGGGAGGGTGAAGCTGGAACCCGTTTCTGCAGTTCCACATTTCGTCTGTTGCCGACAATGAGTGTGTCTCGTTTAACCAGCGTTTCCTTCACCTTCAAAAAGGTCCTTCAGCAAATTGCAGCTGCCCTTTATATGGAAAATCAGCGGTTAAAGTACTACATATTATTTCAGCCAAATCAAGGAGAAAGAGCTAGCGCTGTGGGCCACGGCGTTGGAATCACTGCAGTACAGCTGCGTAGATTTTAAGGCCAGAAAAAAAAAAATATCCTTAAGATGATCTCGTCTGTCCTCCTGTGTCACACGAGCCAAAAAAAAATTCCACCCCATCATTCTTGCTTTCAAGTCTCCGGAGTACAGATGACGCTGTGCTATAATGCATTCTTGGAGCACTTCAGACTGTTCTCTCATCTCACTAAAATGCTGTCCACCAGCTCTTTATTTCCAGACTTTTCTAAAGCTGTAGTCCGCACGGTTATGATGAGCATGGTTATAAATACCTGTGCAGATAGAAATGTGCAGATGCAAATGTTAATTTTAAAGCAAATACAGTGACTTGTTCCCGTTTTCTTGCACACACATCTTAATCTACGTGCTCCGTTCCAGTCAAGCGATACACAATTGAACTCGTGGCAGACCGATGGCTTGAAACAGTTTGTGCTCCGGTGGCCAGGTTGCCACGAACAGATTTGCGTCTGGGAATACGTTTGCACGAGGTAGTAGGTCCCTGGAGTTACAATCGCATCAGGAATCTCCGGCCATATCACAGCCCCTTGGGGGAACCCCAATGCTCCTACATGCAGGTAGTGCTTCTGTAGCTCGTCCTGTCGCTGTACTGGCGCAGGCTGCCCCGAGAAGCTGTGGCTGCCCCATCCCTGGAGGTGTTCAAGGCCGGGTTGGACGGGGCTTGGAGCAACCTGGGCTGGGGGGAGGTGGCCCTGCCCGGGGCAGGGGGGGAACTGGATGGTCTTCAAGGTCCCTTCCCACCCAAACCGTGCTGTGATTCTGTGATTCCTGTGGCATCGATGAAACCAATGCAAAACTCTGCTTGACCTGCAGTATCTGTGTTTATAGAGCCAACTTTTCTGGGTCTGATCCAAAGCCCACTGACGTCAATGAAAAACCCCCACTGACTTCGAGAGGATTGGGATTGGGCCTTCCGTGAGCAAAAATCTGCTCATTTCAGTGCGTGTGGAGGGTGAAACAAAAACATCTCAGACCACTCAGGCAGAGGAAGGGGCTGTGTTCAGGGCATTTGTCTTTTTTTTTTTTTTTTTCCTTAGGTTGGCTGTAACTCTCCCGTTACAGAGGCGTAATATGAGTCCTGCGCTCAGGAGGAGCAGTCTCTGCTAAACCACCAGTCGCCAGCGCACGGACCCGCCGCATCGCCAAAGCGCAGCTGTTATGGCTTGAGAGACCCATAACAATTTATTGTCGTTTAGGCAATTGTTCTATCACCCGATGAGCCCTCCCCATCCGTGAAGGGGAATCAGGAAAAAAGGAAACCCGGGAGCTGAAATATAAAGAGGTTTAATAGAGTGAGATTAGATAATTAACATTAATAGCACTAAAGAACCAACGTGCATCCCGATACCAATAGCGAATAGACAAGGATTATACTCAGCCCATTATGTCAGTAGGAAGGCGTGCGCTCCCACCAAGGGTCAGCAAACGAGGGCACTGCGAGCGCTGCAGCTTCGGGAGGAAGGGACGGGCTCAGGGCTGCGGCACCGGCAATTCTGAACCACAGCTGTGAGCGCTGAACGCTGTCCCTCACTCCCGCTGTCGAGAGCGCTACCGTAAAAGGTACCAGGCTCTTTGGGATACGTACTCTGAGACATCCAAAGGGGTTCGAAACACAAAGATGGACACGCAGTGCCTTAAGTATCAGGCTTCTTCAAGTTGTTTCATGCAATAATTAGGATACGAGGTACTTAAAAATCACTTAACATTTTAGAATGTAGGCTGCTGAACCCCTGAAGAGTATTTATATTACAATGTATTTATGAGTAAGAAAAACGGGTATTTTTAAAGGTAATTATTTTTCCACCGGCTGCCCACTGTTAGCAGGATGATATTGTGCCCAGATGTCGAACAAGTCCTCCAGTTACAGTCTATGAAAGAGTCACCCCCTGAAATCCTGTTCAACAAGTCCAAATAAAGGTCTGATCGGGCCTGATGCTCAGTTTGGCTCCGATCTCGCTGCTGCGGGGCTGGGTTATGATGGGCTCTACTGGAAACCTGAAGTGTGGCCTTTGCCAGCGTGGACAACACCCTCGTGTGGAAGTTGCGGTCCCTGCACAGCCGGCCTGGCTTGGTATAACCAAACTCCGAACATAACCGAACACTGTCAGCATCCGGCTGGGCACGCGCCAGGGTGGGTGATGGGGCGGCCAGTCCACCTGCCCACCAACGGACCTCACCCCGGTTATGGTCCGGGACATAGCTGGGTTCTCGCATTTAAGTTGAAGTCACTCTGAGTCGTGACTCTCATGACACCCCATCCTACCATCTTCTGCATGCACCCCTCGATCCTAAGGATCCCAAAGCCATTGTAATTCAAAACCAGGACACAGCACATCCATGGGATTAGTTCATCCACTCCTGAAGTAGATCCTGTTTATGAAGAAAGAGGGAGGCTGTCTTCAGTAGATACTGCGGTTCCTCAGGTCTTAAGAGAGGAGTCTGTGAGACAGTGTCTAACTGGACCTGCATAGATAGTTCAGGGAAGAGCATGTGACACCTGAAATCTGACAAGATGCTGTCGCTAACAGGATTGTCCTCTTGAACATACCTTTCCGATTATCACTTTGTGTCTCTTTGTCAAAGCAGAGTAAATTGGAAATTTGGAAGGAGTCATCAGTAGCAGAAAAACTCAGAAATCTACTTTCCCGTAGATTATGGTTAAGCGCGTGGTTCTGGTCAGGCACTGAGGGTGACAGTGGATAGATACAATAGGATAGATACTATGGCTACCCCTTCGTTCTCAAGAGGAGGCCCAACAATTACTAGTTGCGCAAAACCTCCCTTTCTTCTAGAAATGCTCTTGTTCTAAATTAGGGACATTACTCATGCCAACACTCCTAACCCTAACAGGCTACGGGGTCTTAAAATCTTGATGCCATCAGCTAAGCTAGGTCATTCAAAAGAAAGCCTCACCTGTCTTCACAGAAAGCAGATAACTCTGTTCCAAGTCTGCTGGCAACCCTTTCTTTAGAGACTATGAAGTCTCGCTCCGCTCAGGCACCTCCACATCTGATTGCTCACTACACCCGACTCGGCACAGTTTCAGCACTGACTGGGGTCAATAGAGTCATTTACGTGATTAAGGCGTACCAGGAGTCCAGCTCCATTTGCAGTTCGACTAAATATAATGCAAAAATAGAACACGCTGCACACATAAATGTCTCAGGTCCTGTTTCTCTGAAGGCCATCAGAGCCTGCACGTTACAACAGCAAGAGCAGTTTTACTTACAGCACCTTGACAAATGACAACACACAGGTTGTTCAGACAGTGCAGTTGGTTTCAGCAGCTGCTGGATGGCCACCATGCTGTCTTACACTGGAAGTGCTGACTCATACAGAGCGTTTGTTGTGGTCAAGCTCAAGGTCCTGTTTGTGGGTTGAGGTATCCAAAGCACAATTCCAGGCTGGGTGGAGAATGGAGTGAGAGCAGCCCTGAGGAGAAGGACCTGGGGGTGTCGGTGGGTGAGAAGCTCCCCAGGAGCCGGCAATGTGCGCCGGCAGCCCAGAAAGCCCCCCGCCCCCCGGGCTGCATCCCCAGCAGCGTGGCCAGCAGGGCCAGGGGGGGATTGTGCCCCTCTGCTGCGCTCTGCTCTGCTCTGCTCTGGGGAGACCCCCCCGCAGTGCTGCCTCCAGCTCGGGGGGTGCCCACAGCAGAAGGCCCCGGAGCTGTTGGAGCGGGGCCAGAGGAGGCCCCGGAGCTGCTGGGAGGGCTGGAGCCCCTCTGCTGGGAGGACAGGCTGGGAGAGGTGGGGGGGTTCAGCCTGGAGAAGAGAAGGCTCCGGGGAGACCTCAGAGCCCCTTCCAGTATCTGAAGGGGGCCTACAAGAAAGCTGGAGAGGGACTGTTTACAAGGGCATGTAGTGACAGGACGAGGGGTGAGGGCTTCAAATTGGAAGAGGGGAGATTTAGAGTAGATATCAGGAGCCCCTGGCACAGGTTGCCCAGAGAAGCTGTGGCTGCCCCATCCCTGGAGGTGTTCAAGGCCAGGTTGGACGGGGCTTGGAGCAACCTGGGCTGGGGGGAGGTGTCCCTGCCCAGGGCAGGGGGGTGGAAGTGGGTGAGCTTTAAGGTCCCTTCCAACCCAAACCATTCTGCGATTCTATGAGCTTGTCCAATGGGCATCAATGGGATTCCTCACATCGGTGGGGCATTTGAAGCTTCCTCATCAATCAGTTTATAATAGATTTCTGTGCTGATACGAAGCCCTCCAGTAGCCTCAGTAAAGCTTTCTGCTATCCCGAATTAGGTACCAGAGTCCATCGCTCTGGTTAGGCAATGAGAGGCCACTTAAATAACAATGCAATGCAAAGTCTTCTTTCCTAAGACCGATTCTGCAGCTGGTACAGAGCCCTGCAGCATCCTTCTGGATGGCTACTACAGTGACATCCCACCTGTACGTGGTTACACTGCCTTCCTGTAGAATATCAAACCTATTTCTAGGGTTGGTCTTATATTCCCACTGGCTTTCAATGGCCCGAGATACCTTGAGGTCTGGAATGAGGATGCAACCGAAGAGCTCCAGTGCTCTGGCGCAGTGGATCACTGACACCGAGACAAAACCCATCTGCACAGAGGACAGAACTCTCAGGCCCCAGACTTGAGTGAGTCGTGACAATCTTCACAAACATCACCATCATCTGCTCCAAAGGCAGAAGCAATAAGTGCCTTTGATTTGTCTGCTCAAACATAGGGACTTGTCTGTCTATGTACACCGGTATGACTGAAAAAGCCGGAGAAAACCGCTGTTGCATTGCACATACTCCTGGTCTCGAGAAGAGGACAAGGGAGCAGGGAGGGCAGTACAGTGGGAAACTGCCAGGTGAAGAAAAAGGGACGGGGAGAAAGCAAGCTGGGAATATGGCATAAATGAGATGGAGACTGTGAGGAAGAGGACGAAACAAATCTGCAGCAGTGAATTGATATATAAAAGGGTGGAAATAATTCAAGCCTGGAACAGTTATGTTACTGGGTCTGGCAATAATATCTTTCTCTTCTAGTCCTCTGTTTCTCTTGAATCTACCTACTTCCTAGTTTTTACATCCACATGGACCAGGGGAAGATACTTCCTGATGTGCAGTGGTCCTGGAAGAGATCAGAAGTCTGAGAAGAATTCAGAGACTTCGGGAGGAAGGAGGATGATACAGATGGGCTCTAAATTCCATGTCCCTGTTTCTTCAAAAATCTTCAAAACCTTCCAAGGAGGCTTTTGTGGTTCTGCTGGGAGCCAGGTCTTTGGGCAATGGGCAAGTTTCTTAATGCATTCAGCAGAAAGACTGCCAGCCCAAATGTGCAATAAACAGAAACTCTCTGTTTAATTTTCCGAGTGTCTATTTATATGTACAGACTCTCAGTGCAGCTGATATCAACTATATGCAGCAGCACTGAACATTTTTGCTGTCTTTAGCATCCTCTTCCTCATGATTTGTTGCTTTGAGGATGTCTGCTCTTCCTGGGCTCCGTAGCTCTGCAGACAGCACAGAAGTCTCATGGTTTGCCCTTCCCGTGCTTGCACAGTACCAGTGTAGCTATGTAATCCTGCCGCAAGGTCTTCAAAACGTCCTGCCTTGTCTTCCCTTTAACTGCCGTACTTGGCCTTGGACTCTGGAATGCAAAGAAATGTCTCTTTGGCAAGAAGACGTAAAATGGGTGAAGGCCAGGGTGACTGACTTGATCAGCAGCGGACGAAGCGGGTACCCCTGCTGGACGGCTGTGATATCAGCGGTCAGTTGGACGAGCTTCATCCCCGTAAATGTCCCCAATGCTAAACCACCCCCCCCCATCCTCCACCTGAAGATCTGCCCCTTTCCATGCTGCTTCCCTTTCTTCTTTCCCGACACCCACGCTGAAGTTCCACGCCAGGGTTGGTTTGCCTGGTTTAGAGCTGGATGATGAGACAGAAAGGTGTGAAATAGAACCGAATCCTTGGTTTGTGTGAATTTCATTGAAAATGATAAAGTAAGAAGAAATACAGAAATGAGGATCGCTCCTTCTGCACTGTCTTCAAATACACACATCCATGATAATAAATACATTTTCAAGAGGAAACGTGGCTCGAATTTCCAGACCCATAACTGGCTGAGTAAAGCAGCAGGAAAGAAAATGCTGAGAATTTTGGAGGAGGCTACACATCATCTTATGAAGTTGCACCTGAGTGAGACTGTGAGCAGAACTCCCAGAAACTACTTTTATATTAAGTGGCTGTTGTTGACAAGCGGAGCACGTGGTGGAAAGAGATTGTTGTCAGTGTAACTGGGGGTTACTGGAGAAGGGCTGTCACTGAGATAAAAAAGAGGCGAAAAGGCTTCAGCTGGTGAAAAATGACATTGGCAAAATGGGTTCATTTCAGTGGAAGGGTTGGAGTAGGAGTCCCTCGCTGTCAGGACGCGCTGTTCAGCAGAGTGGGTAATCGGATGCATTTTTCATTTGTTGAATATTCTGTTAAGGACACAGATAATACCATTAAGCCTACCCATGAAAAGCCCCTGGAAACATTTAGAAGTCAAAGACTGAGAGCTCTGATGTTTATTGGTCGTCCCATGCGCACAACTCTCCTTGATGTCAGCTCTGCGCAGACCTAGCACGGCTTATGGCCCTGAGGCTTTATCCTTTCCCTGTTACTAGTGCGTGACTCACCAGGCAGTGAAAACAGTCTGCAAAAGCCTTAGCTTCTCTGGAATTGGAAATCTGAGGCGTTATCGGAAGCCAAGTAAGTATTAGAAAGCAGACCGAAGGGACACGGCACCTTCGAAAATGCTCAGGCTTAGTCTGAATGGGAAGACGGTGGTCTCTGCCATCCTGTTCTCCATAAATGCACAGCGGAGATACCGGACACCAGCAGAAATCCACACCTGCCCCACAGGCTGCTGGTGTCCAGAACCGACTGCAGGTGAAGCGGTCGCTGGAAGCCAACCCGGTCCCCATTCACCGCGTTGGGAAACCTCGGGGATATCTGCTGCATTACTGATACCTCTTCTGCGGAAAACCAAGGCTTCTGTGGCAGGAAAACTTTCTCAAGCATTGTTTCACAAGGATTAATTAATCCTGAGAAGGAATGCAAGCCCGGACCTGCTGAGGGAGGTGGCTGGGTGCCTGTAGCTCAGCGCAGCTCTCGGGGCCCCGAGCACCGAGCAGAGCCGTCGGGCGCAGTGACGGACCTGCCAGAGGACTGACCCACGGCAGCCAGCGGCGTCAGGAGCCAGCGGCCGGCTGTGGGGCGAGTAAGGAACGCTGCATGAGGAGAGGGCTGGTGCCAGCCGTTAGTCCAGCCGACGCCGAAGAGGAATCGTGCACAGTGGTCGGGAGCGAACACACTTCTCAGTGAGGCGCTGCGGGATCACCCCCCTTTGGTACCCTGTCTTTTATGGGCGTTTCAGTCTGGATTTTTTTGGCAGCTTACGCCAACGCTACCTCAAGGGCAAACGCTCCCCTAACTTTCTCACAGCAGAAGGCTTTTTCTGTCCCTTGCCACATTTCTCTCTGACGTCTCAGGTACCATATTACTGTTTTGAGAGGTGGGAAAATCCAGCGTCTGGAAGGTGAGAGCCCCCAACTCCCCATATTCCCCCCCGGCTGATACGGGGCTGCCACGCCGAGAGTTTGCTCTCCCAGAGCATCGCCTCCATCCAGCCTCTCGCCACCTTTCTCCAGGCTCCAGGAAGGAGCAGGGCCTGAAAAGTTATGGACAAACTGTGCGTGTGGTGGAGGCGGAGGACAGGCTCAAACCCCTTCTCCGTGAGTTATTTCTTTATTATTATATAAGCTTAGAAGCTATTGGAAGGGAAGGGGCCACCGCAGCTTCGCTCCTTCGGTTCCTCAGCCCTTTTGCCCCTCTGATGTCCAGCCCCAGCTTTCAGCAATTCCGATTTCTGCAGTGGCAGCCCGATTTCTGCTCTGCTCCAGCTCTTCTCAGACAACTTCAAGCAGCCTTTAACCAGGGCTCCGACTGCCGCAGCTGCAGGCTCCTTGTTTCTCCGAGGGCACTCACTCTCATCCTGCTGTGTTAGGCAGGTTTGGACTTAAAAACCAGAACAGAGCTCTTGGTCCTTCCCTGTCCCCATCGCATGCTCCCGGGCCCTACGCTGAGGTTTCCCTCTCGCTGGAGGTGGGAGCTGGAGGCTCCTTCCCCTGGACGTCTGTGGACTGAGCGGCAGCATTGACATGCAGCACCTGCAGCATAAACATTGTTTGGGAAAATGAAACTGCACGGGGCGGAAAGCTCAGTGTAAAATCTTGTACTCAGCTTGAGGCTGAAAAATCAGTGTGTTCCCCGTTCACTCACCTGATTATGTTCATAGTAGCCCCCAGATAGACTAAAAACTACGACCTTCAAACCAGTGAGTCGCTGACAGGTGCCATTTCTGACAGATGCTTCATTCAGGAATCCAAACTGGGAGGCCATCCTGATGCTCGGGAAGCGCCGAAACCCTTTTCCCTGCTCAGGGGCCCTGGAGCCCCGTCCCCTTTTCCTCGGGAAAGGAATTGCGGCACTTCTCAGTTGCAGCATCTCTCGCTGCTTCGTGTTCTGCCGGCCACGAACTGGCACCGCGCCTCGCAGGAGGGTTGGGGGAGGGGGGGGGGAATCTGGGGGGGGATTTGGGGGAGAGGAGTGGATGTCACAAGAGGGGCTTTGCACAAGGGTTCACACGAGGCCTTGCACAAGAATTTGCACAAGGGTTCATTGGGGGGGTCGGGGTGTTGAGTGGGAATTGGGAGGGGAGGGGTGTGGAGGATGGTGCTCGAAGGCTGGCACGAGGCCTTGCACAAGGGTTTGCAGGGTCGGGGGGAGGGTGGTTTGTGCAAGGGCGCTGGCATGAGAGATTTGCACAAGGATGCGCACGAGGGTTTGGGGGGGCTGGGGAGGTGGGGGAGGTGGTTTTGGGGTGAGAGGGAGGAGGAGGGAGGGGTGACTGGTGTCACAGGAGGAGGCTCACATGAGGATTCGCACAAGGATTTGCACGAGGGTTGGTAAGGGTTTGGGGTGGGGGAAGGAGGATGGATGATGGTGCACAAGGCCTTTCACGAGGGTTGCACAAGGGTTTGTAGGGGGCTGTAAGGGTTGAGGTTGGGGAGGGTTTTGAGGGGGGATTTTGCAGTATGGGGGATGTGAGGGTGGATAGCGTACAAGGAGGTTTTGCACGAGGGTTTGCACACGGATTAGCACAAGGCTTCATGGGGGGTGGGGAGTGGGGGAGGGGGTCATGGGGGTGGGACAGTGGGGGAGGGGGCTGGGTGGTGGCACACGAGGGGGCTCACAGGGGGATTTGGAGGGGGATCAGTGCAAGTACGAGAGAAGGCCTTGCACGAGTGTTTGCACGAGGGTTTATAGGGGACTGGGAGGGTTGGGGGCATGGGGAGGAGGGGGTTGTGGAGGTGGGGGAGGGGGGTGGATGTCGGCACATGGGATGATTTTGCACGAGGATGTGCACGAGCGGTGACACGAGGGTTTGGGCAAGGGTTCGTAGGGAACGGGGGATGGGGAGGAGGTGGATAATGGTGCGTGGCTTCGCACAAGGCCTTGCACGGGGGTGAGGAGGGGGCTGGGGGATGTTGGGGGGTGGGGGAGGGCGTTGAGGGGGGACTTGAGGGGTGTGAGGGGGGTGGGAGGGGGTTGGTGTGCGAGGGGGCTTGCACGAGGGTTTAGGCACGGCCTTGAACGAGGATTTGCATGCGGGTTCCTATGAGGGTTCGGAGGGGTGAGTGGGGGTGGGGTTGAGGGGAGATTTGCGGCATGGGGGAGGGGGTTGGGTGGTGGTGCACGAGGGGCTCGTGCAAGGGTTTACAGGAGGGTTTGCACACAGGTGTTTGCAGGAGGATTTGCACAAGGCCCTGCACGAGGGTTCCCACGAGGGTTCGGGGGGGCTGGTGGGGTTGGGGGGCGGGGGGTGGCTGTCGGGGGTTTGGGGGTGGGGGAAGGGGGGTGGCTGCGCAGGAGGGGGCTCACGTGGGGATATTCCCACCGGAATTTAGAGAAGGCCTTGCACGAGGTCTTACAGGAGGGTGCAAAGGGGCTGGGAGGGGCTGGGGAGGGGGAGGTGGAATTCTGGGGGAGGGGGGTGGAAGATGGTGCCTGAGGGTTCCCATGAGGCCTTGCACGAGGCCTTGCACGAGGGTCTGTAGGGGCCGGGGAGGGGCTGGGGGATGTGGGGGGTCGAGGGGTGTCGGTGGGCAGGGAGGGGGGTGTATGGCGGCACACGAGGTCGTTAGCGCGAGGGTTGGCCCCAGGGTTGGCACGAGGGTTTGCACTGGGTTTTGTAGGGGGCTGGGGGGAATTTGGGGGTGGGGGAGGGGCAAGGGGGCGCTGGGTCCCGCATAAGGCGGTTTTGCAGAAGGTCTCACACGAGGGTTTGCACGAGGGTTTGCACGGGGATTTGCAGGAGGACTCGTAGGGTGATGGGGGGGGCTGGGTGGTGACACACGACGGGGGCCGCACGAGGGCTCACACCCGCATTCTCACAAGGCCTCGTCTGTGGGTTGGTCGGGGGGAGGGGGGTGGGGAGTTGGGGGGTTTGGGGAGGGGGGAGGGGTGTGGGTCAGGGCTGAGGGGACATTGGGGGTGAGGGGACATTGGGGGGGTTGACAGGGACATGGGGGAGTGAGGGGATATTTGGGGGACATGGGGGGGTGAGGAGACATCGGGGGGGGTCTATGGGCACATGGGGGCGGTGAAGGGACATTTGGGGGGTCTAAGGGCAAATGAGGGGCTGACGGGACATTGGGGGGTTTACGGGGACATGGGGTGTGAGGGGGCATTGGGGGTGCCGATGGGGTCATTGGGGGTATCTATGGGGACACGGAGGGGTGTGTGAGGGGACATTGCGGGGGTCTACAGGGACATGGAGGGCTGAGGGGACATTGGGGGGATGTCTGGGGACATGGGGGCTGTGAAGTGGCATTGGGGGGTTTTGGGGGACATGGGGGGGTGAGGGGACATTGCAGGTTCCTGAGGGGACATTGGGGGGGTCTACAAGGACATGGGGGGCTTAGGGGACATTGGGGGTTGAGGGGACAATGGGGGGTCTACAGGGACAGTGGGGGAGGGGGTTGGGTGGTGGCGCACGAGGGGGTCGTGCAAAGGTTCACAGGAGGGTTTGCACAGAGGTGTTTGCAGGAGGATTCGCACAGGGCCCTGCGCGAGGGTTCCCACGGGGGTGGGTCAGGGCTGAGGGGACATTGGGGGGGCTGAGGGGGGGCTGAGGGGACATTGGGGGGGCTGAGGGGACATTGGGGGGGACCGTGGGGGGGTTGAGGGGACATTGGTGGGGTTCTAAGGGGACATATGGGGATATGGGTCTCAGGGGACATGAGGGGGATGGGGGGTGTAAGGAGGGGCATTTTGGGGGGCGGGGGTGGCTGAAGGTACCCCGAGGGGGTTTCAAGGGACGTTGGGGGGTGAGGGGATGGGGGTGTGTGTGAGGGAACATACAGGAGGTCTATGGGGACATGGGGGGGTGATGGGACATTGGGGGGGTCCAACGGGAAATGGGGTTGTGAGTGGACATATGGGGGGTGAGGGGACATGGGGGGGTTTAGTGGACTTTGGGGGTGCCTGAGGGGACATTTTGGGGGATGAGGGGACATTGGAGGGGTCTATGGGGACATGGGGGGCTGAGGGGACATGGGGAGGGGGTGAAGGGACATTGGGTGGGTGTAGGGAGAAATTGGGGGTACCTGAAGGGACATGGGGGGGTGAGGGGACATTGGGGAGGTCAGGGGCATTAGGGGAGCCCTACGGGGACATGGAGGGGTGAGGAGACATTGGGGGGGGGTCTATGGGGATGGGGGGGGGTGAGGGGACACTGGGGGGGCCTGAGGGGACATTGAGGGGGTGAGGGGACTTTGGGGGGGTTTAAGGGGACATGGCGGGCTGAGTGGACATTGGGGGGGTGAGGGGACAATGAGGGGTCTAAGAGGGACATGGGGGGTTTGAAGGCACATTGTGGGGGGGTCTAAGGGGATACTGGGGGGCTGACGGGTCATTTGGAGTGCCTGAGGGAACATGGGGGGAGAGTGGACATTGGGGGGGTCTACGGGAACATGGGGGGGTGAGGGGACATTCAGGGTGCCATAGGAGATGTGGGGGCGCATGGGGACATTGGGGGTGCCTGAGGGGACATGGGGGTGGGGTGAGGGGACGTTGGTGGGGTTTGGAGAGGACATTGGGGGGGTCTAAGGGGACATGGGGAGGGTGATGGGACATTGGGGGTTCCTGAGGGGACATGCGGAGGGTGAGGGGACATTGTGGGGGGTCTATGGGGACATGGGGTTTGAGGGGACATTGGGGGATCTACGGGAATATGGGGGGATGAGGGGCCATTAGGGGTTCCTGAGGGGACACGGGGTGGGGTCTGAGGGGACATTGGATTTGCCTGAGGGGAAATGGGGTGCTGAGGGGACATTGGGGTACCTGAGGGGACACTGGGGGGTCTACAGGGACATGGGGGCTGAGATGACGCTGGGGGCATATAGGGGGACATTGGGAGTGTGAGGGGACATTGGGGCTTCCTGAGGGGACATGGGGGGGGGTGAGAGGACATTGAGCGGGGTTATGGGGACATGGGGGGGTGAGGGGACATTGGAGAGTCTACGGGGAATTGGGGCTTGAGGGGACATTGGGGGGTCTATGGGGACATGGGGTTTGAGGGGACATTGAGGGTGCCTGAGGGGAAATGGGGAGGGTGAGGGGACACTGGGGGGTGGGTGTACGGGGACACAAAGGGGGGGGTGAGGGGAAATTGAGAGGGCCTGAGGGGACACAGGTGGGGCTGAGGGGACTTCGGGGGTGTTATGGGGGACACTGGTGGGGCTGAGGGGACATTGGGGGGGTAATGGGGGACATGAGGAGGTGGGGGCCATTTGGGGGGGTTATGGTGGACATTGGGGGGCTGAGGAGACATTTGGGGGGGCTATGGAGGACATAGGGGAGTGGGGGACATTTGGGGGTTTATGGGGGACACAGGTGGGGCTGAGGGGACATTGGGGGGGGGTTGGGGGACATGGGGGTGGGGGTACATTTGGGGGGGTTGAAGGGACACTGGGGGGGCTGAGGAGACTTCGGGGGCACTGAGGGGATAAGGGGTGACTGAGAGGACATTTGTGGGGGGTACTGGGGACATTGGAGGGGCTGTGGGGGGTCTAAGGGGCATTGGGGGGATCAAAGGGGACATGAGGGCCTGAGGGGACGTTGTGGAGGACCGTGGGGGGGTTGAGGGGACATTTGCGGGGCCCATAAGGGGACATATGGGGATATGGGGCTCAGGGGAAATGAGGGGGGTGGGGGGTGTGAGGAGGGGCATTTTGGGGGGCGGGGGGGGGCTGAAGGTACCCCGAGGGGGTTTCAAGAGATGTTGGGGGTACCTGAGTGGATTGGGGGGGGTGTGAGGGGATATTGGGGGGGTCTGAGGGGACATGAGGGGCTGACGGGACTTTGGGGGTTCTATGGGGACATCGGGGGGGTGAGGGGACATTGAGGGGGAAAATGGGAACGTTGAGGGAGACCTTGGGGGGGGGTTGGGGGGCTGAAGGGACACAAAGGGGCTGTAAAGGGACATTGGGGGCAGAGGGGACATGGTGTGGGGGGGTGAGGGGACATTGGGAGTGTCTAAGGGGACATGGATGGGGGTGAGGGGAAATTCAGGGGTTCTACAGGGACATGGGGGGGGTGAGGGGACATGGGGGGTTCCTGAGGGCACATGGAGGGGGTGAGGGTACATTGGGGGGGGTCTACAGGGACATGGGGGGCTGAGGGGACATTGGGGGTTCCTGAGTGGACATGGGGTGTACAGGGGACTTGGGGGGGGTATACGAGGACACGGGAGGGGTGGTGAGGGGACATTGGGGTACCTGAGGGGACATGGGAGGGGTGAGGGGACACTGGGGGGGTCTACGGGGACATGGGGGGAGTGAGGGGACATTGGGGGGTGAGGGGACATTGGGGGAGTCTACAGGGACATGGGGGGGTGAGGGGACTTTGGGGGTGCCTGAGGGGAAATGGGGGGAGTGAGGGGACATTGGGGGCGTCTACAGGGACACTGGGGGTGAGGGGCCATTGGGCGAGTGTATGGGGACACGGAGGGGGGGTGAGGGGACATGGGGGGTTCCTGAGGGGACATGGAGGGGGTGAGGGGATATTGCGGGGGTCTATGGGGACATGGGGGGCTGAGGGGACATTGGGGGTTCCTGAGTGGACATGGGGTGTACAGGGGACATGGGGGGGGGTATACAAGGACACGGGAGGGATGGTGAGGGGACATTGGGGTGGTCCATGGGGATGGTGAGGGGACATTGGGGCACCTGAGGGGACATTGTAGGGGGTGAGGGGACATTGGGGGGTCTACAGGGACATGGGAGGTGAGGGGACATTGGGGGTTCCTGAGGGGACATAGGGTGGTGAGGGGACATTTGGGGGGTCTACAGGGATATGGTGGTGTGAGAGGACATTGGGTATGTCTGATGGGACATGGGGGGGATGAGGGGACATTGTGGTGTGTGAGGGGACATTGGGGGTTCCTGAGTGGACATGGGGGGTACAGAGGACATTGGAGGGGTCTACAGGGACATTGCAGCTGAGGGAACATTGGGGGGTCTACAGAGAAACGGGGGGGGGGTGAGGGGACAATGGGGTACCTAATGGGACAGGGGGGTGGGGGGACATTAGGGGGGGTTATGGGGAACATGGGGGGGTGAGGGGACATTGAGGGGGAAAGATGGGAACGTTCTGGCAGGGGGGTTGGACTAGATGATCTCCAGAGGTCCCTTCCAACCCTATGATTCTGTGATTCTATGATATGGTGTAGGGGAGAACTTTGCAGAGTAGGGTAGATGGTTGGACTCGATGATGCCAAGGGTCTCTTCCAACCTAGACAATTCTATGATTCTGTGATTCTATGAGGGGACATGGGTGCAGTGAGGGGACTTTGGGGGGGTCTACGGGGACATGGGGGGGGTGTGAGGGGACATTAGGGGTTCCTGAGGGGACATGGGGAGGCTGAGGGGACATTGAGGGGATCTACGCAGACATAGTGGGCGTGAGGGGACATTGGGGGCGTCTACGGAGACATGGGGGGCTGAGGGCACATTGATGGGGTCTATGGGGAGATACGGGGGTACGGGGGTGAGGGATCATTGGGGGTTCCTGAAGAGATATGGGGGGGATCTATGGGGACATGGGGAGGGTGAAGGGATATTTGGGGTGCCTGAGGGGACATGGGGGGGGTGTGAGGGGAAATTGGTGGGGTTTAGAAGACATGGGGGGTTGAGGGGACAGTGGGGGTGCCTGAGGGGACATGGGGAGTTGAAGGGACATTTGGGGGGTCTATGGGAATATGGGGGGTGAGGGGACATTGGGGGTGCCAGAGGGGACATGGGGGGGGTCAGGGGACATTGGGGGAGGGTTTACAGGGACATTGGGGCTGAGGGGACATTGGGGGGTTCTATAGGGACATGGGGGCTGTGAGGGGACATTGGGGGCATCTACGGGCACATGGGGGGGTCAGAGGACATTGGGGGGGGGTCCATGGGGACATGGCTGGACTGAGGGGACATTGGAGGTTCCTGAGGCGACCTGCGGGTTACAGGGGACATTGGTGGGGTGAGGGGACATTGGGGCTGAGGGGATATTGGGACTGAGGGGACATTGGGGGGGGTCTATGGGGACATGGGGTTGTGAGGGGACATTGGGGGTTCCTGAGTGGACATGGGGTGTACAGGGGACATGGGGGGGGTATACGAGGACACGGGAGGGATGGTGAGGGGACATTGGTGTACCTGAGGGGACATGGGAGGGGTGAGGGGACATTTGGGGGGTCTACGGATACATTGTGGGGGTCCACAGGGACATGGGGATGGGGAGGGGACATTGGGAGTGCCTGAGGGGACATTTTGGGGGGTGAGGGGACATTGGGGGGGTCTATGGGGACGTGAGGGGGGGTGAGGGGACATGGGGAGGGGATGAAGGGACATTGGGTGGGTCTAGTGAGAAATTGGGGGTACCTGAGGGGACATGGGGGGGTGAGGGGACATTTGGGGTTCCTGAGGGGACATTGGGGGGGTCATGGGCATTGGGGGGACCCTATGGGACAGGGAGGGGTGAGGGGTCATTGGGGGCGTCTATGGGGACATGGGGGGGGGTGTGAGGGGACATTGGGGGTGCCTGAGGGGACATTGAGGGGGATGAAGGGACTTTGGGGGGGTCTATGGGGACATTGGGGGGTGAGGGAAGATTGAGGGTTCCTGAGGGGACATTGGGGGTTCTACAGGGACATGGGGGACTTAGGGGACATTGGGGGGGTGAGGGGACAATGAGGGGTCTACAGGGACATGG